>NC_069504.1:139852458-140109958 GCF_027579735.1 Bombina bombina | reverse complement strand
GAGATTGTCCTCTGGATCATGGAGAAAGGATGGGAAAGCATAAGCTTTCTTGGGGGGCCATGGTTGCAGAAAAGCATCTATGGCCGCAGCTTCCGGGTCTGGGCGCCAGCTGAAGTATGGGTAAATCTGGAAGTTGGTCCTGGATGCAAAAAGATCCAGGGCAAAACGGACCTCTGAGAGATTGGAGGATTAGAAACATTTTCCTGTCTAATTTCCAATCGCTCGAATCTGTCAGAGACGAGATCCCCGAATCTGCAGCTGTATTTGATAGACCTGGGAATATATTCTGCTTTGATCGAAATATTCTGTCTAAACAAAGGTGAATAAATTCCTTGGGTAATGTTGGACAAATTCCTTGATTTGGTGCCTCCTAAACGATTGAGATATCGTACTGCTGAAATATTGTCCATGCGAAGGAGATAGAAACTGGAGAAAGAAAATTTGGCAAAACTTTTGACTGCAAACGAGCCAGCCAATAATTCCAACAATTGATGTGGAAACGTTTCTCCTCCAGTGTCCATTTGCCGCCGGTGATGGAAGGGCCGCAGCGTGCACGCCCAGCCTGAAAGACTGGCATCGGATTCTATAATGAAATCCGGAGTTCTGCCAAAGATGGCTCTCCCATTCCAGGCTTCTAAATGAGAGAGCCACCAAGACAATTCTTCTTTGGCTTCTAGGGACAAAGGAATCAAATGAGAATAAGAAAAACCTTTTCTCAGATGAAGAATCTTTAGTCTCTGAAGTTCTCGGTAATGTAAGGGGAGCAGGAAAAATAGCCTGAATAGAGGATGATAGTAACCCTACTATTCTGGCTATGGTTCTGATGGGAACTCAATCTTTGGATAAAGTTTTGGAAATTTCTTTTTGATATTCTTTACTTTGTCTGAAGGAAGACTCAGAGTAGAGAGTATTGAGTTGATTTTGAAGCCTAAGAAAAATCAAAGATTTTGTGGGTAAGAGAACTGATTTCTGTTTGTTCACAATAAAACCTAATGATTCTAACAAAGAAATTGTGGTAAATAGACGATTCTAAAGGGAGTGGAAATCTTGGTCCATAATCAAAATATCATCCAAATAAATTATTAGACGAACTCCTCGGAGTCTCAGCCAGGCCACTACAGGTTTCAGTAACTTGGTGAAAATCCAAGGAGCAGAGGACAGACCAAAGGGAAGGGCAAGTGAAATTCCAAAACTGGTCTTCCCAACAGAAAGTCAAGAATTTCCAATGTTCTTGGGCGATTGGAACGGTTAGATAGGCGTCTGTGAGATCCAATCGAACCAACCAATCGTTTCCTCTTAGACATTCTCTTAATAAGTGAATACCTTCCATTTTGAAATGATGGTAAACTACAAAGGTATTTAACGTTTTTAGGTTTATGACAGGTCTAATTGATTGTTTTTCTTTTTTACCAAGAACAAATTGCTTAAGTAAAAATCTTGAGGCTGGGAGACTGGAAGAATTGCTTTTTTGGAGAAGAGAGAAGAAATTTCTCTCTTGACCAAAAGAGAGTCCTCTTGAGAAAATTGAATTGGATGGGGAAGACATACTTGAATTGGGGGAGAAATGAATTCTATGAGGATACCTGATACAGTTTGTAAAACCCAAGGGTCTGAAGTAATTGCAGATCAATTTTGAGTAAACAGGGCGAGTCTGCCTCCAATTTTTTCTGGGAAAGAAAGGGTGTAGAGGGGAAATGAAGAACTTACCTGGAGCTTGTCTAGCTCTGGCTCTGGTCCTAAAACCTCTCTGAGTCCAGGGGCGACCTCTTGTTGGAAAAAAGGAGGAGGTGGATGGATCAGAGTAACCTCTTTGGAATTGAGATTGAAACTGGTGTTGGTATTGTGATTGTTGGGGATAGTAATGAGACCTGGATAAGAAGGTTTGGCGGCCGGGAAAGCGGCCTCTGCCTCTCCCGGCCCTGTCGGAGAAACCCTGGTTGGGGTAAAAATTTTTCTTAACGGATGTTTTCACTTTATTTAGGTTAGAGAAAGTATTTACGTATTGGCTTAAGTCCTTTAAGTAAGAGTCTCCAAATAAAAGACCTTTGTTGTCTGAAGCAGTATTACTTGAGGAAAAGTCAGAAATTTTCGGGTCTATTTTCCTCAAGATATTACGTCTTCTTTCTCCAGACATTGCACAATTCGTATTCCCAATAAAACACAGGAGTCTTTGAACCCATTCTCTGACCACATAGGGGTCCAAAGGGCAATTTTCGGCTACGCCTTGCTCAGATAATTCGAATAGCTTAGTGAGGGGACCAACTGAATCTAAAAGTTTATCTTGGCAAATTTTCCAGGATCTATCAATTCCTTTTTTCAATTTATATCCTGGAGAACCAATGAATTTTAAAATTTTGGGGTCAACTTCAGGGGTGATGGAAGCGTTCTTTGGTAACAGGGGACGAGGACATTCGGCTTTCATTTTGTTGCGGGTTTGCTTTTTTAGGGGTTTACGTAGCTGGTGGTCAATAAGTTTAGCTAAATCTAGGGGGGGACACCACTCGGCGGACCGGGGATGGTGTAAGTCATCAGGTTTAAACCTAGGGTTACCCAAACAATCTAAAAAGTCCTCTTCATCCTCACTGTATTCAACAGATTTTCTGGCTTTCTTTTTAGGTTTTTTAGCAGCCGGAGAGCCATCGGAATTATCCGAATCATTTAGATTATCTGAATTGATATCAGTGTATTCGTCACCATCTGATTCCTCAGAATCTGAAGATGGATTATCAATATTAGTTTTTGACTTAAATTTTAATTTTTTGCATACATGAGTATCCCCTGTTTGGTTACCCTCAGGGTGCAGGGTTCTGCTAACAGCTGTTTTCCTTCCTTTGCTGTGAGGAATATTAGTCTCAGTTAAACATTGGCGAGACTTTTCGATAAGTTTTTTACTTGCCTTATAAGCAATGGATGGGTTCTTTCTTTTTAAAGATATTTTTCTTTGTTTCTCTCCCATCAAAGAGGTCATTTTATTAAATAAATTATTCATAGAGGAGTCAATCATCGATTGTACTGTATGCAAGGTCAAGGGAGGTGATTTAGATTGAGCTTCAGACATTGTTTATAATGTTTTGTGAAAAAACAATGTGAAGTAAAACTATTAGAATTAATAAATTGAATATTAAATCTCCCTTGTAAGCAAAAAAGTTTTTTATGTATAAACTTAGAAATATATATAAATGAAAGGGCCTGACAAAACAGACTATTGAGAGGGCAGGCAAAATTTTTTTCCCTGAGGTAAAATATTTGGTCCAAATAATTAACCTTAGTACGTTTAGTACAAAAAATATATACACTGTAAATGTAATGAATTATAACTGCCAGAAGATGGCCACAGAGGCTGAGGAGAAAGCTTTTAAAGTATAATGCAGGAAATATCAGGACCGAGTGGGAAAGATACAAAGTTACCACTCGGTTCACAGCAGAGGTACAGCTGACAGGAGACAAGATTATTACGTCGGCAGTAGTGGGCGGGAGAGACGGCCCACAAAATGGCGGACGGACTGTGAGAAAAAAGACATGCAGGAGGGGATAAAACACTGAGCGAAAACGGAGTTATTAGAGTTTGAAGCAGAAAGTCAGTAGGTGGTAAGTTAAAGGTTCAATAGAGGCATAAAACATGAGGGTAGGGAAAAGAGAAAAAACCGGAAGAAATACATATATAAGAGAAAACAATTTATAATTACAAATGGGGTAAACAGAAAACGGAAAAAACGATAAAGGGATAAAATATCAATAAGAACAATAATGATAACGTTTAATAATAATATTATGACTGCACTACTTATCTGAGTGAGCAGCAAAAAGAAAGAGGAAGTATGTTAATTGGGTGCTCTGTTTATAGTCTATGCTCTGTGCTGATTGGCTGTTTTTTCTCACTATAATAAGCCTATGTTATGTCCTTATTATGCGTATGTTATGTTATCTTATATATCTTGTTCTTTAAAAGGCTGCATTGAGTAGTAAAGAAAGAGTAATGCATAAAAATAGGAGTCTCTGGTCTTGTAATAAAATTTGGACTAAGTTTCCACTACACAAATTATCTTTTAACAGCAAAAATGTGAGAATTGTATTTTTTTGCAGAATAAAAAGTCTGTCTGTCTGTCTATCTGTCTCTCTCTGTCTATCTGTTTGTCTGTCTCTCTCTGTCTATCTGTCTGTCTGCCTCTCTCTGTCTGTCTCTTTCTGTCTGTCTATCTGTCTGTCCAGTCTGTCTGTCCAGTCTGTCTGTCTGTCTGTCTGTCTGTCCAATCTGTCTGTCTGTCTATCTGTCCATCTCTATCTATCTATGGCAAAATCTAAACTACTCAGGCCACATAGCTGGTGGTAATGAATTATCAGAAACCTTTATCCATTAAATTTTTTTGTTTAATGGTTAACATTGTGTTTACAAAGTACAAATATTTTTGTTTATCACTCACTAAACATCAGCAGCGCTTTTGTATTGTAGGCTCACATTGACAACAATGGCAACTGATAAACCATAATTTGGACTAAGTTTCCACTACACAAATTATCTTTTAACAGCAAAAATGTGAGAATTTTATATTTTTGCAGAATAAAAAGTCATAATTAAACCTCTGACATTTCATGCATTACTGCATACTTCAAAATATTTTTAAATCTACATTCAATTAAAAGAAACCTCTTTATTTTGCATGACCATGTCTTTCAATTAAACATACCGTATATCTAGTCCATTTCTACATAGTTGGTAAAACTCAACAGTAATAAAAATATATGACAAGGATACACATGTATATGTTGCATCCTATTTGGCATTTAATTAAACAAATCTAACACATTTTTAAAAATAAATTCATTAGCAGCATTAGAAATATACTAGACACTTGTAAAACTTGCTTATAACAGCAATTATATGTTATGCAAAAGAGTAGTGAGGAGTCTTGTATTCCTTAGCAGAAGCAATGGCTAATCTAGCCTAATAATTGATACTACTATACGATTGTTTAATCATTATCAAGTTACAATTGTGGAAATATAGGAGAATTTCCACAGGACAGCATGCAAATATAAGCACTCTAGGCCCAGACTCATAGGCGGAAAAGTCCGGATAGTGGATTAAAATATAATTTTTAATGATACTGCCTTAAGATATATATTAGCATACCTAGCGGACATTAGGGGGCCACTATAGTACAAATATTAGTTAACTATGACCAAACAGTTTAATACTCTTTCAGTATAAAAGAATACAATTGTGTAAAATCTATTTTAACACGCTACAGAAACAGAATATCTATGTTACATGGTTACATGGTGATCTAGAGATACGGTAACGCTATGCTACTTAAATTCTACTGCTAACATAACTACTGTAGATATCTTGATTACGGCAACATAGAAGTATTATGAATAACCTCTACACCTGATATGGATTTAGTATCAGGGGGGTTACCGGTACCTTGAAATAACCTCCAGTGATATTCGCCAGATACATCATTGCTATCATTATAAACAATATATATAAAAATTAAGGGCACAGATGTCGCTATGACTACTATAAGTAACATACAATAAATGAGAGATTTAGCTACATTTATATCCCTACTTCACTGTTAATGGACTAAAGGTTAATATTTAATAACAGTGGAATAGTGGGGAAGACCGGCGAATGTGACTTAAGTGAGTTGATTTTACAAATACTTAGTCACCAATAAAATTTAGCACCTTTGCAGCATACATAAACCAAATCCACGTTGAAGCCCTGTTAACTATATACTTATAGCAACATTGTAGTAACAAATATTGCTACCATACTCCACAATAGCTTGATATATGGCCCAAGTGGAATACTATGTGCTAACGTTTATGGGAACACTTACTGATGCTATTCAATACCCCTAAATGAGTTTACATTTAAGAGAAATTGTATATGTTGAATGTAATCATATTTTAGGATCATATGTTAGATATTCACAATATAGAGATACAAGTTCTCAAATCTATTATTACTCAAGCATACCCACATTTGCTGCACGCTATCTTACCCTAGTGATCAATACCATATATAACCATATCTTTAGGATTACACGTTATAATCATACATTACAGAGACACAAGTTCCCAAGTTAATACTCAAACATATCCACATATGTTGTATGCTATCTTGCCCCAGTAAAAAAACACTTTATATAACCAATACAGAGATACCAATTATTTTGACCAAGGGTTAATACTAAATCCTCCCTGTTATAGCTAATCATCAAGTAAGGTGAAGTATCTGAGGAATATGAGATTTCCTGGCACGGATATGTTAAAACATTAAACTCTCGTCTACATATGTTGAATGTTATCTTACACCAGTGATAAATGCTTTACATAACCTATAGTGAGATACTATCTGTTTGACAGGGGGTTAATTATATAATCCTTTAAATCACAGACAACCATCGAATATGGTGTAATAGCTGAGGGTCATTATCCTACAACCCTATTGGGAGACAGAACTAGTCTTCTGTAATTCACTACTAGTATCTAAGTGGGGAATGTTTATCCACATACATAGAGGGACTTGAAACAAAATTACATATGATTAATTACCCTGTATTACCAAATGTGTGCTAGACCATATTCATGCAGAAACATTATCATATGCACTCTCTCTAATTTGATTCTAATCAGTAACAATTAGACTGAATGTATTTGCCTGATTAAATCTAGCTCACTATGCTATAGGGCAGAGCTTTCCAAACTTTTCATATTGGTGACACACTTTTTAGACCTACATCATTTCACGACACAGTAATTAATTCAGTTGTACTAGCAAAAAGGAGGTTAAACTAACTTGTTTTAAGAGATACGGACACATACATCAATTATATAATAATGAAATTTACAAGCAACAGTATGTATGTGCAAGAATTAAAAAAAAGTTTAATAACACCAATAGCTACTTACTATTTTAATGGGATGTATGAGGTTGATGGGATGAACACAATTTCTGAATATTTGGTGGAATATTAGATAAAGACACTCACATTTCATCATCAAGCATTTTTAAGTTTCCACTTCCTATCCATATATCAAGAGCCAGAGCAGCAATGCACTACTGGGAGTTAGTTGCAAAAAAAACCCACTGACTTCGGACTTCAGCTCAGCGTTTAAGCTGCCGCCCTCAGAGCTTGGCGAGTCCTATTGACTACTGCCCGCGCTTCAAACACACTGCTGTCCCACTCAATGACTACACATGCAGTCACAAGCCAATTAAGGAGACTACATGTGCAGTCAGGAGCCAATGTGCCGCCAATGGGAATAGTTTCAGTTCCCACTGACCTGCGCCAATTGGTTAAGATGATCTGTGACCCATAAGGTATCAATCACGTGTCAACCATGTGATATGCGTAGCAGGCAGGCGGAAAGTCAGAAACCAAAAAAATAAATAAATGTAAAAAAAATTGTGCTGAAGCAGGGAGACACCTACACACTGCTGCCGACACACTAGTGTGTCCCGACACACAGTTTGGAAAGCACTGCTATAGGGGAACCATCAACCATTCCCACCTATATAGAGGACATCTATACACACACGACATAGGGATCCCACACATTAGTTCTGTTCAGTAGCCCCATAGATATTGATAGATAACCTAGCAGCTTTTACTCGAGTATAAAAATAACCCACTCACTCGTTCAAGGGGATAGTTGGACCAACATCACTGAATATAAATGAACATACGTCCACCCCAGTCCACCCATTAGATTATAGGCTGTCTATTTATCTACAAGGTAGGTTATGATATTTGGAACCCTATTACTTCAAGGCATTGATTATATATCCAGTATCATATATATTTAATATGGGATCAGTCTCACACTGGTGGTTTTAATTTGTATTGTGTTTTCGTGTAGTTTATTTTATTCAGTATCATTAAAAGTTATATTTTAAACCACTATCCAGACTTTTCTGCTTATGAGTCTGGGCCTAGAGTGCTTATATTTGCATGCTGTCCATTGGAAATTCTATATTTCCACAATTGTAACTTGATATTGTTTTCATGCAATAGCACCACCCCTCTACATTTATAATAAATCAACCAGCAGTGAGGGCATATATTTTGAATTGCCTTACACTTCTATATTTACATTGATATAAGTAGGGAGTGCCTAAAAGCCAAAGGTGGCTATACCTTTAAATACAATGTCACAGTTCTAAAATGAAAAATAGAAATGTATCGAATTATATATAGGATAGTGATCAGAATAAACAAATGGATTAAAGAATCTCAATAGACAATATAACATCCACACACTTGTGATGTGAGGGGAAGTCCTTTAGAAAGAGTTCAACTTTAAAGCGACAGGATGAAGATTAAAGATGAAGAGTCCTGCAGATAAACTTCACCAAGTATGTGGTAGGCAGCACTCTCCTTTCTCCTTAGCAGGTAGACTTTCTGTAATATATCCAAACACAAAGAGGCGCCAATAGTGCCGTTGTTAAATTCTACCCCTAGATTGTTTAATCATTGTTGACTCATTATTTAAAAACCCAAGCAGCTTTCAGTTGACATAAGAATACAAAGCCAAAATGTGTGCTTATCAGAGACCCCTAGCTCAAATAGCACAAAGGAGAGTGCGTAGGCTCAACTTATCTAGAGTCAGAGCAGACATAGAAGCACTCACAGAAATTCTTGAATGCTACAGGTTGAGCACAAATGTTGCATTGCTACCATTTATTTAGGCCTAACTTTGAATCAAATCATTAAATACCAGAAGTATACCCGGTATGGTCAAACTGCACAGTTCTACACTGTTGGCAGTATCAAAACATAGACGCCTAGATTAAGAGTGGCGCGCAAACTGTAGTGCAAGTGCTCTATGGGGTTTTTTTCCGGCTCCCTAGAGCGTTTTCAGCCTGTCTAGCTTCACCAGTCCCTATGTTATGAAATAGTATTTAGAGAGGCTGAAGATGCTCTAGGGAGCAGAAAAAAACCCATAGCGCACTTGTGCTACAGTTTGCAAGCCACTCGTAATCTAGGTGAGAGGGCATTGTTATTCATATACATAAATATACATTTGTAAGCATTTGTTTCCAGTTTCTCAACGCAATCTATTATGTACAGAAATAGTTTGTATTTCATCCCAAGACCCAAGCAGAATAGAACAATGTCAAAAGGGGTTCTTGTACCTACTGCACATTGCTATTAGACTGCTTAGCATGTTTCATATGTATTAAAAGGAATATTACAAATAAAAAAATTAAATCCATTAAGTTAAACCTTTCCCTTACTGAAATCACTAACTATTAAATTACTGTATATCCTGTTTAGCTAAAAATATGTTAAGTAAGAGTTCAAATCAGCATGGTTTTATGAGAAACTGATTATGTCAAACTAAAGTAATTAGATCCGAAGGCTCCAATTTATCAAAGGTCTTGCGGACCTGATCCGACACTGCGGATCAGGTCCGCAAGACCTCGCTAAGTGCGGAGATCAATACGCTCTCCGCATTTAACATTGTACCAGCAGCTCACAAGAGCTTGAAATTACAAAAGAAAAGCATACACACAGACAGCACTCCTAGGTCAAATTGCAAGTTAGTTGCAAATAACAATCACTTAGTTGCTAATCCAAGGTTGGAATACGGGAATAGGAATAGACACTAAATTTAAAATATAACTTTTATTGGGTTCAAAAATTAAAATAGGAAAAATAATTAAAACCACACTTAAGTACCGACTGTAGTTTGTAAAAATGTAATAACCAATTATTAGTTCAATTGATAAGTCATGTCTGCTAGCGTGCAAGTCTCATGTACCTATCTGTCGTAATACATAACAGATAAATCACGACTAGTAATGGTAGATGTGACTTGGCACTCTATATAAGTTAATGTGTGAGAGAGTAGAGTAGATAGTATGTCCACGTTTATTTAGACAGGTAGATCATAGATAATTGAGTGTTATAAAAGATTCAAGTTGTGATTGTAAATAGGAAATGAGCTAGATAGACTGACGCTGTGATAGCACAAAATATTATAACTCTGTGTATATTTTCCTCTCCTAGATATTGGTGTGATTAACGTCAACATTAGAAGTGTTGATATGACCATAGGAAAGAGGTTGTGCTTGACTCACAGTCGTTACATGTACCCATTATTAACCTGTGTATTCCAGGTTCGTTATAGTGAAACCTGATACTGTTAATATTAGTAGATAAGTTGTCTAACTTTTAGTAATACCGTGATCAACTGGTTCACTGTATTGGATATATTCAGTGCTGATTGTATACCATGTAATGTTAGTATACACAGTATTAGGGGTGGCTGATTGCTACACGAATATAGTAAGTCCGACAACTGAGTGCATGCCGGTTAGTTATGCGTAGTAGGTGTAGAATCAAGTCTGCCCCTAATCCCAATCAGCTTCATGTTTGTTACTGAGACAACATAGTCATGTTCAGTGATCCACTTTAGTTAAACGTTCCTATAATCTCGTATTGAGTATTGTATGTTATCCACACTTACGTAATGTGCACAAGGTAGATAGATTAAATGTTTGCACATCTAATGGACAAGATCACAATGACAAGTATTACCCTGCGTGTTCAGAGGTATAATAGTAGGTTAACAAAGTGCTGCCAAGAACCAACTGGTAACCACAAATCGGTGTGTGGTGATTCAAGAGCACTATATCTTGCCGTTTGTATTGTGATCACTCACTCGTGTTTAGTTTCATACAATAGTAGCTAGTAGCGTGTTTAGCTGTTGCTAAGCGATGATATTTAAATTGCGGCGAAAAATCAGTACAACTTACTAATGTCGCCCGGATGTTAAAGATATAGGCGAAGGTTTGTTAGGTTCATATATGCCCTTATATTTAGATGTTTGCCTCGTATTTACATTACAGCTGTAAAAATCTCAGGTTCACTTGTTATACGTATATCCGGCTTTGTATTACGGTTTGTTCACCATGTACTATTTAGCCGGTATACCTTAATATGATATTGACCCAAACAGCTATAAATAATAAGAGGTAAGTAAGGTATCAGTCAAGCGTTAGTAGCATAGGCTCAATTAGAGCTGGATAAATATTAGCCGTGCAGCGTCTAAGTTAAGCACGTCCTCGCACACTTAGTTTTCATATAGATACTTGAATCTGTGATTGTAATAGCGCTCTAGAACAAAGTCTCATACACACACTCTCAATCACACTTATGAGTTAATACAGGATGACTTAAATAACTGAAAGTGCTTATTCCATAATAAGTATTGTTAGAGTAGGTTGTTGCTCCGTATAATGACTACAGTAAAGGTTCTGTAGCTTAAGGCTAATCTAAAACACAGGAGCTCCTAGGACTCCTCACCAATGCCCCTAACATGTTTCGCCACTTAGCGTGGCTTTTTGTGTGTATGAGACTTTGTTCTAAACACGAGTGAGTGATCACAATACAAACGGCAAGATATAGTGCTCTTGAATCACCACACACCGATTTGTGGTTACCAGTTGGTTCTTGGCAGCACTTTGTTAACCTACTATTATACCTCTGAACACGCAGGGTAATACTTGTCATTGTGATCTTGTCCATTAGATGTGCAAACATTTAATCTATCTACCTTGTGCACATTACGTAATTGTGGATAACATACAATACTCAATACGAGATTATAGGAACGTTTAACTAAAGTGGATCACTGAACATGACCTGGAATACACAGGTTAATACTGGGTACATGTAACGACTGTGATTCAAGCACAACCTCTTTCCTATGGTCATATCAACACTTCTAATATTGACGTTAATCACACCAATATCTAGGAGAGGAAAATATACACAGAGTTATAATATTTTGTGCTATCACAGCGTCAGTCTATCTAGCTCATTTCCTATTTACAATCACAACTTGAATCTTTTATAACACTCAATTATCTATGATCTACCTGTCTAAATAAACGTGGACATACTATCTACTCTACTCTCTCACACATTAACTTATATAGAGTGCCAAGTCACATCTACCATTACTAGTCGTGATTTATCTGTTATGTATTACGACAGATAGGTACATGAGACTTGCACGCTAGCAGACATGACTTATCAATTGAACTAATAATTGGTTATTAAATTTTTACAAACTACAGTCGGTACTTAAGTGTGGTTTTAATTATTTTTCCTATTTTAATTTTTGAACCCAATAAAAGTTATATTTTAAATTTAGTGTCTATTCCTATTCCAACCTTGGATTAGCAACTAAGTGATTGTTATTTGCAACTAACTTGCAATTTGACCAAGGAGTGCTGTCTGTGTGTATGCCTTTCTTTTGTAATTTCAAGTATTCATATTCATACACCAAGCACCCACATCTAGCCGTATTGTAGTGGCATAATTGAAGATACAAATAGGTCTATTACATAGAAGTAGTGCCATTGGTAATTTTTTGTAAGCTCACAAGAGCTGCTGGTGCAGTGCCGCCCCCTGCTGACTAGCAGCCAATCGGCCGCCAACAGGGAGGTGTCAATCAACCCGATCGTATTCCATCTGGTTGATTTCCGGCGATTCCTGTCCACCTGCTCAGAGCAGGTGGACAGGGTTATGGCGCAGCGGTCTTTAGACCGCTGCTTCATAACTTGTGTTTCTGGCGAGTCTGAAGACTCGCCAGAAACACGACCCTTCAAGCTCAGTACGGAGCTTGATAAATGGGCCTGAAAGTCTCAGATTGATGGTGTACCAGTTGAACAATATTTAAAACATCACCATAATTGCTAGACTAATTTACTTTTCATAAAACATGCAGATGACCTTTAGAATAGATATAAAGCAAGGTATTACCCCACTAGAATATTGAAAGAATGATACAGTAGACAAAATAAAACCCCTAGGAAATCTCTGTTTTATGAAATAAAAGAAAATATACAGGATACCAAATTAAGATACCTTACTACTTAAAATAAGAGATGGCAGTATATAAGGGCAATTCTGAGATATTTTTTGGGGATTCTTACTTTGATGGAATACATAGAGTGAAAGGTTATATTAAACCTAGAAAAATTACATACTAATCGTCTTAAAGGGGGCTTAAACACTAAACAAATCATTGATTGAATGATGTATTCAGAGTAAACATTAGTCTAAGAATAATTTGTACCCTAATGTTTAAAAATTATAGGCCAGATTACAAGGGGAGCACTATTTGACACTTTTGCTAGAGTGCTAATTGCATGAGAAGTAAACTTTTTGCGCATGTTGGGTTGATCTCGTATTATGAGTTGAAAGTAAAAAGTATCTGTTCTCACGATAATCCGACACGCAAACATCTTACTTCTATTGCAATTAGAATATCGCATGTGCAATAACCTATTCCCCCATAGAAGTCAATGGAGAAGTAAAAGTGGAAAAAAACACCCTACTCACACTCTAACCTGAACTCATGTTCTCATGTGTGCTAACCCAACATGAAAATATGAATATTTCACATAGAAGAATATGTTCTATTTATTAAAAACTACATATTTCTATATATTTCCTCTTGGATCGAGTCCCTCCTGCAACCATTGGTTCTGCAGTTGCCATCCTACCTTAGGGATACCACCCATCTGTTGAACAGTCTGGAACAAGTCATTTGGGATACAGACTGTTCATGGATTACGGTGGATGTGGTAGGCCTTTATTCGTGTATTCAATTTCCTCTTGGATCGAGTCCCTCCTGCAACCATTGGTTCTGCAGTTGCCATCCTACCTTAGGGATACCACCCATCTGTTGAACAGTCTGGAACAAGTCATTTGGGATACAGACTGTTCATGGATTACGGTGGATGTGGTAGGCCTTTATTCGTGTATTCCCCACGAATTTGGTCTAGAATCTATTAGATTTTCTTTAGACATGTATAGCAACTATGATGAGAACTTAAAGGCTTACATATTAAGAGTGCTTCAATTTCTTTTGAGTCACAATTACTTTAAATTTGAGGATCATTTCTTTCTCCAGAGGCGTGGGACCGCGATGGGTGCAAAATTTGCCTATGCGAATCTTTTCATGGGCTGGTGGGAAAGGTCCCACGTCTTTGGAGAAATGAACACACAGAGAAGCAAGATCAAATCATACAAGAGGTATATTGATGACTTGCTTTTCGTGTGGACTGGGTCCAGGGATGAAGCTGTGCAATTTCACGAATATCTTAATGTAAACACAGTGAACTTGCAGTTCACGTTTGCTTGGGAGAAACTGACAGTTCCATACCTGGACGTTGCTCTTACCGGTGATGTAATTAATCAGAAGGTAACAACAACTCTATATAGGAAGCCTATTACCTCTAATACAATTTTGCACGCCAAATCCAGTCATCCAAGACACACTGGGTTTGGAGTGGCAAAAGGACAGATGATAAGGCTAAAGAGGAATTGCTCCCTTGACTCTGATTTTCAGAAGGAAGCTATCAATCTCAAGACACAATTGCTTGAAAGAGGCTATCACCCGAAAATAATAAAGAGGGCGTATGTGGAGGTTAATAGAATGGAGCGATCCAGTATGCTCCGGAAGAAGGGTACAAATCAAAGTGGAACTTTTGATTTAAATAGACCCACCTTCACTACTACCTTCAGTCCACAATTCAGAGAGATATGTGGTATCATAGAAAAGCATTTTTCAGTGTTAATGGGTGATATAGGTCTCAAATGCTTTGTAGAAGAAGGCTGCAATTTCGTCCCCAAAAGAGGACGAACTATAGGTAACATCTTAGCACCAAGTATGCTGAAAAAACCAAACACTAGTGGGAACAGTTGGCTGTCAGTGAAAGGGCACTTTAAGTGCCACTTCACGGCTTGTATTGCTTGCAGTCATACAAGTGTGACTAATCGCTTTCAGTCTAGGGTTACACAAAGGGTGTTTCTTCTTTCTAACTGCACAAACTGTAGAACCACATATGTTATATATGTAGTAGAGTGCACAGAGTGCAACAAACAGTACGTGGGTTGTACGACCCGTGAGGTGAGGTTCCGGATCAGAGAACACCTGAACAACATTGAAAAAGATATAGATGTCTCTGATCTGGTTCATCACTTCATAACAATACATAATAAAGTGGTCAAAACATTTAAGTGGCAAGTTATTGAATTCATAAGAAATACTCCACGTGGGGGAGACAGAACTGCCAGATTATTGCATAGGGAGGCATTTTGGATCTTTACCCTGCGGACTAGACGTCCGCAGGGATTCAATGCCCCAGGAGATATAATTAATCATTGGCAATTCTAATTGAAAGTGACTCAACGCACTATCAATAGCTCTTAGCGTATCTAATAGGGTCATGACACATTGTATAGCAAGGATACCTTTTTAAAGAGGATACCTTAACATGGATCAATTCTGGTTAGCAGGGGGTTAAAATAACATTAGCTCTACAACACTTAGGAATCTAACATAAGATCATCTAATATGCAAATAGGGTCTTAGACAGATTAGTACAGAATTAATTTATGAAAAACATACATATATTTTTTGAATTATTAGTATTACAGGTTTAATTTTTAATCCCCGCAACACATATATATTTATGATAAGCCATGTTATAGTAGGGACTATTGTGTCAAAGTGTCAAGGCTCAGATATACCTGAATGAGTTGTTTGAGGTTTGGCAATCATTTATTTATTTACTTATTCATTTTTCAATGATTCTCTCTCCAGCATGATTCCAATTGCCATTATAATGTTCCTAGCGTGAGACCACTCCAGCTAAAGGTCTATGTTTATTTACTGTGTAGAAATAAATAAGTAACATTCATTTGAAGTTTACAATTTTGAAAAGTCCCAATTAGCTTGTGTTCACAGAAACAGCTGTTGACCCTTGTGATTAATTTTCCTTTGGTTATTTAAGGGTTAACGCCGGATGTAGCAGTATGGTCTATGATTAAGGCATTTCTAAGCCGAAACGCGTAAGACCGGCTACGGCTTAATCTGGTGACACAAGCTATTTCTATTTTATGTTGAAGTGTGATTTTTTGTACCTGATGTCAAATAAAGAAGAAGTTTATGTTTTCAAGATGGTTCGCTGGATTTCTTTCCTTTGATGTTTATATATTTCTATATATATCTAATTGTATTTTGGTAAATATATATCTATACCTATATAGATGACTATATATAGGAATATCTATTAAAAAATAATCAAACTGCTTGTGCAATGCCGCCCCCTGCAGATTTGCAGCCTCTAGCAGGGGGTGTCAATCTGCCTCAGAGACAGCGGACAAGTTAAGGCGCATCGGTCTTAAGACCGCTGCTTCTTAACTGCTGTTTCCGGCAAGCCTGAAGGCTCTCGCGGAAACAGGGTGATTAGGGGCCATTCGGCCCTTGTTAAATGACCCCTATAACTCTTTATTAAATATGATTATTGCATAAATATGCTTTTACATGTTGTCATCTACTTAACTGCAAAGGGCTCGAATGCACTTATATATGTATATGTATATGTATATATGTGTACATATGTATTTATGTGTTTATATGTCTATATATGTCTGTAAATACTTATATACACATATAAATACAAAAATATATTTGTATAAAAATAGAGTCTCATATATATATATATATATATATATATATATATATATATATACATATTTAGACATTTATATGAATGTATCTCTATGTTAAAGCCCTTATAAATTTTTTAAAATATATTTTTTATTAGATGGTGTTATTATAGGTGTAAGAGTACATTTTTGATGCATTTTCTGACACTTTTTTGTTTCACAAAACAGTTAACCACAGCTCTGAGGATGCCCCAACCCCACGAGCAGTTACCTTGAACTTCGCTGCTCAAGCGAATCACATTTACTTTAAGATCTGCACATACATTCGCAATTTAACCTGGCATGCAATAGATCTACACTCCACTCAACAATATGACCCTATATTAGCTGTTTAAATACTGAAAAATCACAGTAAACAGTGTCCATAAAGCAGTGGGTGCCGCCATATTGTGACTTAGGCTTCATTTTTCTGTTGAGGCCAATTAGGATTAGGAATGGTTATACATCGCTTAGTAGATTGTTCAACCAATGACTGTGTAAAATATATTGGTGCCTGCACTTCCATGTTTAACATGAATTGGAAAGCCCATAATATTCAGAATTAAATTAAAAGAAAGTAGAACAAAAAAATAGTGAAAGTGTATTGTAAAGTAGTTTTACTATATGTAATTAAACAATTTAGACCAGATTATGAGTGGAGCACTAACATTTTAAGCGCAAGTGATAAGGAGTCTTATTATGGGTGTTTGTTTGCATCGGTTTATCACTCCAAATTAAAGTTGAAAGTAATATGCGATTGTTTGAGCACAATTCAAGTAACACTCTTGGCTTATTTATTAGCGCATCCTCTTGTGAAACAAAACACATCAAAAATACATTACAAGTATAGTTACACTTATAATAACCATCAAATAACAACTAATAAAAAAATATAATGCACACAAAATGGTTCAAAGATATGAGATCACAGGTCTGTCAGGCAAAGGTGAGACACAAGGGCTTTAACAGTGAGATACAGGCATGTACATGTCTAAATATGTATATGTACATATGTACATATGTATTTATATGTACACATAATATATATATATATATATATATATATATATATATCATATATATATATATATTGGTATATCAAGTGCATCTTTTTGGATCAATATATATATATATATATATATATATATATATTTATATTTATATATAGAGGTGCTTTTCCAGTGGTCGTACACTAGGGGAATGCGGACCGCACCCGGGTGACACCCTCAAGGTTTTTTTTTTAAATTTTATTGAAATTCAAAGAAATGCAATGTAGAGATACATATATTTTTTATTAGAGGGGCCAGCAATTGTGAACATTAGTGGGACTGGTGAAGTTGTAGACACTTACGGCTAGATTTAGAGTTCTGAGTTAGCCGTCAAAAGCAGCGTTAAGGAGTCCTAATGCTGGTTTTGGCAGGCCGCTGATATTTAGAGTCAGGCAGGAAAGGGTCTAACGCTCACTTTCAAGCCGCGACTTTTCCATACCGCAGATCCCCTTACGCAAATTGTGTATCCTATCTTTTCTATGGGATCTGCCTAACGCCGGTATTTAGAGTCTTGGCTGCAGTGAGCAGTAGACCCTCTACCGACAAGACTCCAGCCACAGAAAAAAGTCAGGAGTTAAGAGCTTTCTGGGCTAACGCCGGTTTATAAGGCGCTTAACTACTGTGCTATAAAGTACACTAACAACCATAAACTACCTATGTACCCCTAAACCGAGGTCTCGCCGCCACTATAATAAATATTTTTAACCCCTAATCTGCCGACCACACACCGCCGCCACCTACATTATCCCTATGAACCCCTAATCTGCTGCCCCTAACATCGCCGACACCTACATAATATTTATTAACCCCTAATCTGCCCCCCCAATGTCGCCGCTACCTTACCTACACTTATTAACCCCTAATCTGCCGACCGGACCTCGCCGCCACTCTAATAAATGTATTAACTCCTAAACCGCCGCACTCCCGCCTCGCAAACCCTATAATAAATAGTATTAACCCCTAATCTGCCCTCTCTAACATTGCCGCCACCTAACTTCAAGTATTAACCCCTAATCTGCCGACCGGACCTCGCCGCTACTCTAATAAATGTATTAACCCCTAAAGCTAAGTCTAACCCTAAACCCTAACACCCCCTAAATTAAATATAATTTTAATCTAACAAAATAAATTAAATCTTATTAACTAAAGTATTCCTATTTAAAGCTAAATACTTACCTGTAAAATAAACCCTAATATAGCTACAATATAACAAATAATTATATTGTAGCTATTTTAGGATTTATATTTATTTTACAGGCAACTTTGTATTCATTTAAACTAGGTACAATAGCTATTAAATAGTTATTTACTATTTAATAGCTACTTAGTTAAAATGATTACAAAATTACCTGTAAAATAAATCCTAACCTAAGTTACAATTAAACCTATCACTACACTATCAATAAATAAATTAAATCAATTAACTACAAGTACCTACAATTAAATAAACTAAACTAAATTACAAAAAAACAAACACTAAATTACAAAAATTAAAAAAAGATTACAAGAATTTTAAGCTAATTACACCTACTCTAAGCCCCCTAATAAAATAACAAAGCCCCCCAAAATAAAAAAATGCCCTACCCTATACTAAATTACAAAAGTTAACAGCTCTATTACCTTACCAGCCCTTAAAAGGGCTTTTTGCGGGGCATACCCCAAAGAAATCAGCTCTTTTGCCTGTAAAAAAAAACACAATACCACCCCCCAACATTACAACCTACCACCCACATACCCCTACTCTAACCCAAACCCCCCTTAAATAAACCTAACACTACCCCCCAGAAGATCTCCCTTCCTTGAGTCGTGTTCACCCAGCCGGGCACCGATGGACCAAAAGAGGACATCCGGAGAGGCAGAAGTCTTCATCCTATCCGGGCAGAAGAGGACATCCGGACCGGTAGACATCTTCATCCAAGCGGCATATTCTATCTTCATCCATCCAGAACGGAGCCATATTCTTCCAGCCGACGCAGGTCCATCCTCCTTCCACGACGCCTACTCGCTGAATGAAGGTTCCCTTAAATGACGTCATCCAAGATGGCGTCCCTCGAATTCCAATTGGCTGATAGGATTCTATCAGGCAATCGGAATTAAGGGGCTTTTTTTGTGGAACTCTGTTAACACTGTGTTACTTGGTATCTATGAAAAACATATTTATATTCAGACCATAGGGTACATTTATCAAGCAGTGGATGCTGCTTATTCCACAAGTATTTCACCAGAAATGCTTGTGCATTGTTAAATGCCAACAGTGTATGTTGTCGGCATTTAGTGATGTAGGGCAGACATGATTCGCTATAGTATGATAAATCTACCCCTATATATCAACTTTTGTAATCTGGATTTTACTGTGGTCATTGGTAAGTTTGACTGGAACTTAAAGGGACATTAAACGCATATTTTTTTCTTTCATGATTAAGAAAGAGCATGCAATTTTAAAAAACTTTCTAATTTACTTCTATTATCTAATATGCTTCTTCTCTTGATATTCATTGTTGAAAAGCATATCTAGCTAGGCACCGTAGCTGCTGATTGCTGGCTGCACATAGATACCTCGTGTGATTGGCTCATACATGTGCATTGCTATTTCTTCAACAAAGGATATCTGAAAAACGTAGCAAATTAAATAATAGAAATATATTGGAAAGTTGTTTAAAATTACATTCCATGGCCTCTATTTATCAATGTGATCAAGTCCGCCAGACCTTGCTGAATGCAGAGAGCAATACGCTCTCCGTATTCAGCATTGCACCAGCAGCTCACAAGAGCTGCTGGTGCAACGCCACCCCCTACAGACTCGCGGCCGCCAGCAGGGAAGTGTCAATCAACCCGATCATACTCGATCAGTTGATTTCCGGCAATGGGTTATGGAGCAGCGGGCCATCAAGCTTCTTTCAGAGCTTGATAGATAGGCCCCCATATCTGAATCGTGAAATAATTTTTTGGGGTTTAATGTCCCTTTAAAACAGGGATCCCTGTTATGCTTTGCTGGTCTCATGGTCTTATGTACAATTTTGTAGAATACTGTGGTATTGTATATATATATATATATATATATATATATATATATATATATATTTCTTTGTGAAATAAATTTTGTGATGAAGAAATGTTATGGTTTACTTGTTGGTAATCATCATCCACATTAAATAAGGAATTATTGAGGCATGAGCTAGTGCTGTTTAAGTTTTCCCTGTTGTTGCTCTGGTTTATTAATAAATCTACCTGTTGTAAGCATTTTCCAGTATCTTAAAGTAATGTAATATGAAAATAAAGGGTTTGTTTATCTGCCCACGATTCAAGCGGAATAGAACAATGTCAAAAGGGGTTTATTTTACCTACATTGCTATTAGACCTCCTAGCTATACTAAGAGTATTAAATATAAAAAAAACAGCTCAAGTTCATCGAGTTAAACATTTCACTCACTAAAATCACTAATAACTGTTAAAAAAAGACTCATATTTACTTTCTTTATTCAAATCAGCATGGTTTTATAAGAAATAGTTAGTAATACTTAAAAAATAACTTTTATTATCATAAATAAAAAAAAGTATTATGTCCTAAAAAGGACCACACCAGTAAGTAAAAACAAACATTTAAACTGAGTGTGATTAACCCCCCTGTTTCCTGGCCGATAGCTGCATACGTCGGCTTCAGGTGAAGTGGGTGAAGAGCACACAGTAGCTAAAACAACAGGTGTGTTTCAAACCATATTATGGTCTTATTGTAATATTGTTACAATATCTTGTATTAAATCAGCTAATCTAATTGTGTTAATATATGATCAATTGGCAGATTTTATGGGTTATCAGGTAAGATCTGTATAGGTTATATTTCTTTAAACCTCATCTACTTTGTTACTATTTAAATTTGTTACTATGGGGTCAATTTATCAAGCTCCGTATGAGGTGGCGAATACGATCGGGTTGATTAACACCCCCTGCTAGTGGCCGATTGGCCGTAAATCTGCAGGGGGCGGTATTGCACGAGCAGTTCACAAGAACTGCTGGTTTAATGATAAATGCCAACAGCGTATGCTGTCGGCATTTATCGATGTGCAGCAAACATGATATGCTACATCGCATCATGTCTGCACGCACTATAATAAATTGACCCCTATAAGTTGTTTAATATAATGGCTCATTAAATGCTATAATATGTGCTAGATTGCAAGTGAGGTGAAAATGGTTTTGCGCTAGCGCAATCACCTTTTCGCAACCCATTTTCAATGCGCTGATATTACTAGTTGAGCGAAATCATGATTGCGCTAGAGCAATTCTCTTTTACGATTCAATCCTTACCGCGATCCCAGAGCTGTGATTAACTGTTTTCCGAAACTAAAATGTTGCAGAAAACACATCAAAAATACATTACAAAGTACAATTACACTCATAAATAAATGATTAACCTCTAAACTGCCATCCTGCTACATCACAAACACTAAATAGAACTATTAACCCCTAACCACCATCCCTTCACATTGTAAACACTAAATAGAAAAATTAACCTCTAAAACGCCATCCCCCAACATCGCAAACACTAAATTTAACTATTAACCCCTAAACTGCCTCCCCCAAAACACAAAGTAATAAACTAACATCTAAACCCCCTAACCTAACACCCCATAACTTAACCCAAATTAAAATACCCCTAGCTTTACAAAAATAAATCCTAATCACCTTAAAAAAAATATGTAGTATGTTAGAGTGTATTACTATTATTGTCAAAAACTTTCACCTATCCTAAGACAGGGGTGTGTCCTGGATACTTCCTAATTGGGCGTGTGGAATAATGAAGAGCAAATCAAGCTCCATAATGGCCTTTAAATAAGCAGCTATGCCGTTCTTCCAATCAACGTTTCCCCTGAGGAAGCCCCAATGACGTTGTAGTCACATGGGGGGTGAAACCCACGTCGGCAGTGACGCAATCAGAGCGGGTGACTCTGTCTCTTACCTTAACGTTTGGCTTCAGCTTTACAGAAGTTTTCACAATTTGCAGCCGATTCCTATTCAAGGCAGGCTATTGGAAGTTCGCTAAAGAGGTTAGATATTTACAATAGTTACCGGATAAATCACTTACATCTCCTCTACTGAATACATTCCCAGGAGCACGGCTGTAAATACGGAGGACTCAAGGTGGTAATTATATATACACCTATTCACAGAGGAAAACTACAACTGAACCGCTGAGCTATTTCTTGTCACATGATGGACTACTAAGTCTCCACAGATGCTCTTTTGAGAACAACATGGTTCAATGTGCCATGTACGCATAAACTAATACATGCTTCTGTAAATATTGTTTACTGTATCCAACCTTGTTCTGGTGGCGACTTGATTTAACTGGTGGTGTACATAGATCCTACACAAATATTTTCACTTCATGATACCGTGTACTATTATATTATAGTGGTGTCCTCTGAAATATGTGTTGTACACACCCCTTATCACGTTACGTTTACCATTCATTTTATTAACATTTGTACCTTATAATTTATGATTCGATGTGTACTCCAGCATAGACCCTCATGGATCACTAAAGTAGCCCAATTTTTTCATCTGTGACGAAAAGCTACCCTCTGGTGGAGGTGTTGCTGGATAGCCATAACATATGTATTTGATTGATGTTTTATCAATACTTAAAAGGTACTCTGTTTATGAAATAATATTGGTGTTGGAGCCTTTAAGTTAAACAGGCATAGATCCGCAAGGATCACTATGGTGGCCATTTTTTGCCCAGGTTGCCAAGACCCCCCTCAGTGGAGGTGTTGCCTTGTTTCTTTTCTTTTTCCTGTTTAGGGGGGCAGAGCTAACCGCTTTTGAATGCAGTTCATATTAATTATAGTTCATTTGGAGATTTGTTCTCATGATGTATATGCATGATTTGTTAGGCACTGTATCTACCACTAAGGTTGATGGTTATATACACTAATAAACATAAAATTTGTGTGCTGAAATCCCTGTCTTTTTTTAGTAACTGATTGAGTTCCTACTTTCTTCTGCCTTTTTTGCGTCTTAAAATGTTACTTTAAAGGGTCTGTATACTATTCCCTTATAAATGTTAATACCCCCATTGAAATTATTTGGGCTCCATTGATTGAATAAATAGTAATCCCTTAAAAAAATACCTGTAAAATTAAATAAAAACTTTATCTTCCCTTTAAAATAAAAAACTAACATTACTAAAAATAAAAAAACCTAACATTACAGAAAATAAAAAAAAATACATTACAGAAAGAAAACAAAAAAACATTATAAAAAATAAAAAAGTCTAACATGACTGAAAATAAAAAAGTAATTACCAAAAAAATAAAAAATAATATTCCCCCCCAAAAAAACACCCCAAAACAAAAAATAATCCCTATTTACTAAAACTAAACTCACCAAATAGCCATTAAAGGTTTTTTTTAGGGCATTTGTCCTAAAGCCATTAGCACCCCCTTTAAAAAAAAAAAAAAAAACAACAAAGACACAAACCTCTCTAACATTACAACCCCCCAAAATAAAATAAAAACTAACTAAAAAAAAACGTAAATTAACAATTGCCCTGAAAAGTGCATTTTGGATGGGCATTCAGCTCTTTTGCTGCCCCCCCCCCCCCCCAAAAAAAAACACTGAATCTATTAAAAAAAAAAAAAAACAACTAACACCTAACCCCATAAAGTACTCACCGATGATGATGATGATGGCGGCGCTCTAAATCTTCTTCATCCAAGAGGTCCATCTTCTTCATCCAGACAGGTCATTTTTCATTTAGGCGGTGGTCCTTTTTCACCCAGAGAGTGGCGGTGGCAGTGATCCACATCTTGCGAGCTTTAACACAGAGGTACTCTTCTATGGTCTCCAGTCACATACTGAACAGTGAATGCGAGGTATCCCTTTTATATTGGGGTACCCTTGCATTCCTATTAGCTGATTTGAATCTTCAAATTCAAATCAGCCAAACGAATGAAAGCTTGTGAGGGGAAATAGTGACATTTCGAGGAACTTTATTTGGTGCTACTTTAGGTTTTTCTAACATAGTTGTGCTAGAATGTGCTAAGCAAATTATTTTGTCTGGTTGGTCCTGGGATTGTTCTGTAGTAGTGCACTGTCTGAATAATGCATCAACTTTATTGTTATTTGTGCCAGGAATGTAAGACAGAATCTTAAAGAAGAAGAGAGACCACCAACCTTGTCGAGATTTAAGGTGTTTAGTACTTTGCAAATATATAAAGGTTCTTGTAATCAGTCAGGATTATAAATGGTTTGGTAGTCCCCTCCAAAAGATTTCTCCATTCTGAGAGTGCCAATTTGATAGAGAGAAGTTCTCTTTTGGCCACATCATAGTTGCATTCTATTAATGAGAATTTTTTTAATAGAATGCCACGGGATGGATAAGACTAGTCTGTGGGTCTCTTTGTGATTGGACTGCCCCTGCACCCAAATCAGAGGCATTTACTTCTGGGATATATTGCAACTGTGGATTAGGGTCCTGAAGGATTGGTGCAGAGGTAAAAGCTTGTTTTAATTTGAAAAATGCTCTGTCGGCTTCTTTACCCCAGGACTTCATAAATACTACAAGTCAGAGGAGCAATGATAGTTGAGAATCCACAAATTAACTTCCATAGTAGTTTGTGAAACCAAAAATCTTTGTAAAGCCATTGTAGCACAGATAATAGCTCATCTTAATCCATTTCAAGCCTTTTAAACTAAATATTGTATCCCAAGAAGGGTATTGTAAGTTTGAGAGAAAAGGTATTTTTTCAGATTTGCATAAAGATGAATGCTGGTGCAGGAGTTGCAATACAGTTTGAATATGACAGACGCGTTCTCTATATGCTTGGAATAGATCAATATGTCATCTAAATAAACCATGACACATTTATTTAGATATTATTTGAAGATGTCATAGCAAAATGTTGGAAGACCCTGCAGGTGCATTACTAGTGGCTGATTGACATTACTAATACTCGTAATGGCCATATCGATTGTTAAATTCAGTCTTCCATTCGTGCCCTTAATTGATTTGTAATTAGATTTGTATTAGATTATAGGCTTCCTTAAGTCCAGTTCTTTAAAACTGACTGCACCTTGAACAGTATCAAACAACTCCAGAATCAGGGGGTATAAGAAAGCGATCTTTTATAGTAATTTAATTGAGCTCAAGTTAGTCTATGCAGGTCCTCCCATCTTCTTTCTACAATGAAAAAAATGGCACCAGCTGAGATGATGGATGAATAAAGTCTCTCTCTAAATTAACCCTGATGTAGTCTTCTAAGGACTTTGACTCAGGTTGAGACAAGAGAAAGGTCCTACCCTTAGGTATAGGAGATCAAGTTAGAAGTTCTAAACTGTAGTCAAAAGGTTGGCGTGGGAATAGGAACTTCTGCTTTACTTTTGGAAAACACATCCATATGCTCAAGTATTCAGGAGGAAACATTAGAATTGGTTAAGACAATGGCTACTTAAAAAAGTTTGGTGATTACAGGTAGAGAGATAACTTGGGCCATAGCATTGTGATCCCCAGGAAGTTAACACCCCCTGGTTCCAAGAAAATGTAGTCTCATGTAGTTGTAATGAGGGCAGGCCAAAGATAAATTGGCAGATGAGGAGATGAGATCAAAGGACAGTTTGTCAGAGTGTTATGATCCCTGTTTTACACAAGAGAGGAACTGTTTGATGATCGTTTTTTTTTTAAAAGTAGAATTGATAGATTTCAGTTTAGGTGGTAATCTATAAAGATTCCGCAGCCACAGAGTCCCCAATAGGGCCCAGAACAGTATAGGCATTCTCTGCCAAGGTAAGTGATATGGGTACAAAGAGTTTCATTTTGTAAAAGCTGTATTTGGCCTAGTCTCACACCTCCAACCAAGATTAAGGCTGATCTTAATCTTGAATCCTCTAGTAGGGTAAGTACGCAACCTCCTTGCCTTTCTAAAAAAGTGGACATTCAGTTGAATACAGAACTTGATGAAACTTTCAAAGGATTCTGGAAGTATCCCGATAGATGGAGTTTGTCCCTTAATTCTGTCACTTAACCCTTTACAGAAAGCTGCTTTCAAAGCCCCAGTGTTCCAATTGGTCTCTGAGGCAATTGTATGGAAATTTATAGCATATTGTGCTTCTGATTGAGACCCTTGACATTGGTTAAAAAAGAGATGCCTCTGCCGCGGCTGCTCTTCTGGGTTTATTAAGACAGTTTTTAACATGGACATAAACACATAGGGATCTTGCAAGCTAGTATCATCTTTATCAATCAATGGAGAAACCCCATGCAAAAGGCCTTGCCCCCGTAGTAAGAAGTTATGAAGGTCATTTGTGCTGAATGATTAGCGAAAAACACAGGATCATTTCTAAAATGTAGTCGACATTGGTTTAAAAATCCCCGGCACTGGGGGGCGTGTCCGTGCTGCGTTCGGAGTAGGACGTATTCTCTGAAGGCTCCAAAAGAATCCTCAATAATCCGCCGATTATTGGTTTTTAACAGCAAGAACAAAGACTTATCCACTGATAACTCACAACTGAGCATCTGGGACCCCAAAATCACCTTGTCCTTGCTGTTTCTACGACACTGGAGATACAGATCGGATTAAGGCCTGAGGCGGCGGCCTACAGCCACGGTTTCCACCCTCCCCCCGGGAAAGAGCCGGGTCATCAGGTGCTGCCGGAAAAATATCGGGCTTACTGAATCTCTTCAACACCTATAACTAACTGGGCTCTACTTTTTTGGCAACACTTCAGAAAATAAATAATAGGAGGTAGTTTGCGGAACTCTCCTTCTACACCCCCTTTAACAATGCTCAGTATGGAGAATCTGTGATACAAGAATCACCTACTATCATCAATGGAAAAGCTGGAGAAAATATTAGACTATTGCTAGACAAGGCTCCATATGACTACCTACTGAACAAAATCTGTACCCGCTAGCGCACGGCGCAATCAGCGAGAAGGAATCTCTTATATCCGCAACCAAATGGCGATGGCCTTGTGGAGACTACAGTACCTAGCAGTGTTCCTCGCAAAACTACACAGGTGACACAACATTATACCCTACTACGGAGAATCGCAGCCACCAACTGGTCTCTAGACCCAATTCAGACCGCAAGCTTACCAGTGTAAAAGACTAGTTCCCAATTCCTATTAGGGACCATCACTCAACATCAACCCCTTCCTCATATACCGGCACCCGCTCAGAAGGCACAGGAGCTCCAGCCGGACGAGATCACAGTGAGAACACATGGTAACATGACACCTCTAAGCTACAAGAATCTATATCCAAGGGGTCCAAGTATACATCCGGGAGTCGAGAAGATTATTCTTCCAGAGGCCTCACAGCAGAGGGTAAAGCTGCCAAAAAGACTCCCTCGCTCTGCTCTTAGACCCGGTGGTCTGACACTACGGATGAGATCGGACGGCGGAGATACGCATTGCCTCAGGTGGGGACATTAGTCTCTTACAAAGGGACGACCAGTTCCCAACAATAGAGAGGGGTAGCCTGCTGTCATGTTCTGTCTCAGGATATCATGTGAGAGCCTCATTGTCTGAACAGTTGCTTTAAAGGAAGATTAGTAGAAGCCATACTGATTGAAAATGAAACCAACATATATTTAAACAACAGAACTACCTTTGTTTAAGCAAATACTTGCAGAATATTTAAATATGCTACTCAGGTATGTTAAGACCACATACAGCAGGAGTGAAAAATAAACAACAAAAGTAAGCAGAGATGCAGATTCAAAAGAAAGTCTTTCTCCTACTAATTGCTGAGTGCAGGATTTGCACAAGGCAGGATACAAACTTGCAAACTGGTAACAAGGTTTAAAGGTAAAGTCTCTTCCTTGTAATTGCTGAGTGCAGGAATTGCACAATGCAGGAAAACAACTTGCAAACTGGTAACAGTGTTTAAAGGAAAAGGTCTCTCTCCTTGTAATTGCTGAGTGCAGGAATTGCACAATGCAGGAAACAACTTGCAAAACTGGTAACAGGTTTAAAGGTAAAGTCTCTCCTGTAATTGCTGAGTGCAGGAATTGCACAATGCAGGAAACAACTTGCAAACTGGTAACAGGTTTAAAGGTTAAAGTCTCTCTCCTTGTAATTGCTGAAGGCAGGAAACAAACTTGCAAACTGGTAACAGGTTTAAAGGTAAAGGCTTTGCCCTGGTAATACCTTGTAAACCAGGTGCAAAGGAAATCTTTCTCCTGGCAATGGCCAAGTGCAGGAATTGCATAAAGCAGGAAACAAACTTGTAGATTGGTAACAGGTTTAAAGGTAAAGGCTTTCTCCTGGTAATACCTTGTAAAAGGTGCAAAGGTGAAGTCTTTCTCCTGGCAATAGCTGAGTGCAGGAATTTGCATATGCAGGAAACAAACTTGAAGATTGGTAACAGGTTTAAAGGTAAAGGCTTTCTCCTGGTAATACCTTGTAAACAGGTGCAAAGGAAATCTTTCTCCAAAGAAGTACAGGAAACAGGTTCTGACTTGACAAAACAGATCCAATGTGAAGACAAAAATGGCAGACTAAAAGCCATCCTTAAATAGGGAGGTTTTGCACAGGGGTTGGTTCTGATTAATTCCAGAATTGAGAACACCTGTGTGTTGCACAGGTGTAATACAAGTAAGGCAAAATAGTTATTTATCAGATCTTTAAGATCCATGCTATTGCTAGAACTGGCTGTGGCTCAACATGTAAGCAAACAGAAATAGCAACCACAGAGTCACAGGTTCAAATCCCCACACAGCCTTCTTAGCAGAAAGCCTCCCAGACCTTTTCTTTTTCTTTTTCGTCTGGAGGCTTGGTTCATGACACCTGCAGATGCCCTTCTTGGACGATACACCTTTGACCAGCCTGGTTATATAGGAATTTATTTGCCTGTTCCCGTTGCATGTGTTAATAGTTCATTTTGCAAATCATATAGTTTAATAGGAAGTTGTGCTTAACTTTTATTATCAGAGACTATTGTCGGATAAATGGGAAAGTATATTAGAGCAGATTACATCAGTTTCATATATGGTAAAGTTAGAGTCTATGTTAGGTGGTATCTGAGCATGGTTATTATACCCCCTCCAAAGAGTCTACATAAGATATGCTAAGTTGTGAGGTTTATATATACAAATTTTCTCTCGCAGATCAATTTCTGTCTTCTTACTCACACTGTGAGGTCGCTACCACTTGAGCTATTTTATTAAAAACTGCTGCTTTCACACATATAAGTTAGACCTGACAGATTGCTCAGTTTATGAGCTCCCCCCTACTCTGTGGGGCCTTGCGGCCGGGGCCCGGGATAGGCGGGACAGATTAATACTCTAACAGGACAACAGCCATAAGCGCTAATTCTCTCTACCCTCAATGCCGGAGATAAAGATTCAAGTACTTCCATTGTTTTGTCTCCACCTCCCACGGATATCTAAGCACCAAAATACAATGTGTTGTAGCATATATATTACTAACGCCCAGTAACAGTTTTAACTTTTATCATTTCCCTAGTTTAAACCCAAACCCTATCTCTAAATGTTTTAAATACAGTTGACATGTGAGTTTGATGTAGGCAGATGAGAGGCTTTTACAGACATACACTAAGCTCACATTGTCACAGCTTCTTTATCTCCTTTCCCCTTTTTCCTTTCTTTACTCTCTCCCCTGGTCCTTATGTTATTTTTCCTTGTTTTTTGCTCTGAGTTCCCCATTACTATTTTTATCAGCCTTATTAATTAGATCATGAGTGGTCTATATAGTTAAGAATGGGAACAATAAGGAAATACACTGACTTTAAAGAATATGATTTTCTGTTTTGCTTTAATAATTATGTTTATGTCATGTTCTTATAGTGCCCTTTGCCAATTTACCATAATGATGATGATTTACTTTGCTTTCTTCCTGGTGAATATTTTGCACATTCAGTTTATGACGTGTATTGTTATATATAAACTAAATAAAGCTCTTTTGAAAAATAAAAAAAATAAAAAAAAAGTCCCCCCCGGCACTCATTTGGTGAGCCATCATACTTGTCTGGAACTGGAAGACCGGCCACCCTGAGGAAGAACCAGGAGAGGGCTGTGAAGGAGCAGGAGGAGCAGTAGTGGTTGTAGTCAGATTGCTGGGACAAGTCATTTCCTAAAGGCTATAAAACATTTCAGTTAACTGCTTAATCTTGGTGTCCAAGGTTTGTAGATGGATAGCATGGTCTACCAACAATTATCCCTGACTGGGTTTATTGCATTAGCCCTGCTATGGGATCCATAGTACGGCCCATGTATACTATCAGGCCAGAGGTAAACATCAGTCTAGGAAAGTACCCAAAGGCTGAGAAGTGTCTAGAAGTAACACTGTCCCAACTCCATTAAAAAAACAGTAACTGCATCATATAAAAAGCATAATTTATGCTTACCTGATAAATTAATTTCTTTCATGGTGGTGAGAGTCCATGATCCATTACTTCTGGGAATTACTCTTCACTACCACTAGAAGGAGGCAAGATTCCCAAACCCCAAGAGCTATATAAAACCCCCTCCCGCGTACCTCAGTCTAACGTTTAGCTAAGCAAAGCAAGAGTAAAAAAAAAAAAAGAAATAAGAGCCATAAAAGGAGCAGGATAAAAAAAGATGTAATAATGAAAACAAATAACCTCAAATAAACCAAGAGTAGGGTCTTGTGGACTCACCAACCCAATGATAGAAATTACTTTATCAGATAAGCATAAATTATGTTTTCTTCATACACGTGGTGAGAGTCCACAATCCATTACTCCTGGGAAACTAATACCCACAAAGTAATAACATAAAGGGGATGGATTTAAAAACATATTTTTTCACTGAGAAATTAAATTCACAACCCCAATATTTTTTTTTTAATTTAAACTTCTTATATTGAGGAAATTAGGTACATGAAAATAAATTCATATTGTGTCCACACAGGGACAAAAATAATGAGTACAAGTAAAAACAGTATATTGCTAGCATTGAGCATAGGTTAAACGTTTATAATTTATAAATGTTAAAAGACATCACCAAGGTTGGTTGCAATCCAATCTTGTCTGACAATAGACTATATAGATCATCTATAGGAGGATGTTCTGGCAAGATGGTGCTTAAGGCTTGGGAAATTAGTCCTCTTTATATAATTTTATAACTTATAGTATACTATTCTCGTGATGTTATCAGGTTTAGAGTATTGGAATTAGCAAGGAGGAAGTGTTGCACTGAGGAGGAATGCTAGTAGCTTCAGGAGGAGAGAGGGGAGGAAAAAAAATGGGGGGCGGAGGGTCTGGATTAGTAGACCTGATAATAAGTGTAGTAAAATGTAGTAAATAGATAAGTCTCTTATCTAGATGGATAAATCGGGAGATTTCTCTGTCCATGGTAGCCATGTTTCTATGTAAAAGTTCATTTTATCGAGAACTGAGAGGGGATGAGATCCCATTTTTTAATGTATTGTATTGGGGAAATTACTTGTGTGATGGCCTGAAGGGGTTTTTAGGCTTCCATGCTCTGGCTATTGCTAATTTAAAGAACATCAGAAGATAAATGGTGAGGTCTTTGTGTGCTGGTATTTGTTTCGGAAGCTCTAGTTGAAGTAGACATTTTGAGGGCAGAAGGGAATTTTGATGTTAATTTGGTGAAGGATATCAAAGAATTGTGTCCAGAGAGGTTGGATCTTAGGGCAATGCCACCATGTATGTGAGGGGGTATCTGTCTGGCCACATTCCCTCCAGCACATGGGGGAATGATTACTGAAAATATTGTGTAGGATGGAAGGGACCAGGTGCCACCTAACTAATATTTTATAGTGGAGTTCCCACAAGTTAGTACAATGTAAATATTTTTTAAGCGAACATTATTTCCTGGTACCATGAGTCAGCATCAATGGCAACATACAGGTCTGTCTCCCAGGCCAAATACTGGGGGATTTTATGATGGCTATAAGGTTTTAATAATAGATTATAGTAATAAGAGAGTGTTCCTCTAAACCTTTTCGCTTGGGTCCATAGTTTTTCCCAAGGCATAGGGTCTCTAAGGTTGTTATTTGGATATCCCCAAGACTTCAAGGGAGAGCAGAAACAAAAAGCCTCAAATCTAAGATTAAGTGGAAGTTGAAGTTGAAGGCACAATCTTGAGTTTGACATCCATTTCTACATTCATAGAAGTCTGATAGTTAAAGGGGCTTTAGTTCTTTGCCATGTAAGGGTATGTGAGTCAGGGAAGGCAGTGTATAGAGCTTGCTACTGTCTGAGAAGGGAATGGATGAGGAGCTATTTCGTCAGTATGTCTGGTCTGATCCCAAAAGTGCAGAATGTCTAGGTATTTATAGGATTGTTGATCTCAAAGTGTGCGGGTATCCACAGTAGGTCAGTTATGTTAAGACCTGTCGGTAAGAATGAGCATTCAACTTCGCGCCAGCGCAAAGCGTTATCAGCGAATCTCCAACTCATAAGGTTGGATAGTCGATCTGCATTATAATAGATGATAATGTTTGGTGAGGCTAAGCCTCCTGTAGCAATTGTTCTTTGAATGATCTGTCTAGAGTTTCCCTGTTTCTTGATTAGAAAAGTGGGGGATCTAGAAGAGCGCAAAAGTCAGAGATACCAAACTCCTTACGAAAGAATAGATCCTTCGTTCTATTCGGAAACAAGTGTACAAGTGAGGAGAGAGTAAGGGCGCTAAGAAAGCTAAAGGTATCAGAGGTATACAAGTAGTAATACAGTGTTCTAACTCAGAAGTGAAAAGAAATTATATATATATATATATAGTGTGTGGATTAATATACAAATAAACATTCAAATGAACATATCTAAAAAATCATATAAAATTTATTAAATAATACAATCTAAGAGACATCAAAAACGAGAGAATAAAAACTGAGGAGAGGTAGATTAAGTGTAGGGACGTCTCCCTAATTAATGTACACAATCTAAAAAGTCAACAGGGATATTTATATAAAATCTAAAATCACAGTCTAAAATTACATAAACATATAATTCTCAAGTTGTATGCAGTATATGGTTTTCATAATGTATGCAATATCAAAAGCGAGTCAAACTGATACAAATAGCTACAGGTTAAACATAAGCATTATGTAACTAAGAGACAACAGGTTGCAGCATGAAGTCTCCACATAAGCGTCTTTGGCAATTAGAAGTTCGTGGTGAGTAGCAAAGCAATATTGGTGACAGAATAAGCAAAAGTTTCACTCTTGAGCAAACATTAAACTTGTGGAACAAATTAGTGGCACAGTTACTTGTGATCCTGAAATAGGATGGTGCAGTATGCAAAGGAATAGTAGTTACCTTTAACTTCTGTACCTCTGCAGAGTTGGTACTATGTGTCGGCTGTGGGTTTGTAGATCAACCGCAAGTTCACCCCACGTGACTTTGGCATCTGACATCACGGGTGACACTCGGGGGCTCGTCTCGCCCCAACAAACCAATTTTTCTGCAGGTAAGAGGGATCCCTCTCGTCCACTGGAGAGAGACGTTAACCTCTTAGTGAGAGTGAATCCGCGCTATCTTCTACACTTAGTTGCTGTGCAGGCAGTGGTTATTATGCAGAATCAGGAAGAGATTGATAACCCGGTTATAGAAATCCTGTAGAGTGTAGCCAAAGTGTCAGAGGTAGTAGATGGTCACAGCATTCAACGTGTTTTGCTCTGTCAGAGAGCTTTATCAAATAAGTGTGACCATATCTCCATGTTCCTTTTAAAGGGCAACTTGATCCTTATTGGTTCATCCTTAATTAACCCCACAACCTGAGTTAAGGTGGTATTCTTAGTTTATTGTATTCCTCTTTTAGGCTTTGCTACTGAAGTGCAGATAATACTGCATAGTTAAGGTGGAGGATTAAGATGTATTGTGAGATAGCATAATTTGTATATAAAATTACATTACAATTGATGATGCTATAAAGCAATCATTTCTATAACCAGTGACCTCTCTGATTAATCAACATAAAGGTTGATAAATTTAGCAATAGTTTAACACATGTGAAATTTGTGTAGGTTATAAAATATTCTAATGTAAATATTCACATACATTTTCATATATCCTTTTTCTAGGGCTGTGCAATCATAAAATAAATGTGATAAACAAGAACAGGGTGAGGAAAAAACATAACTTCTGTTTCAACTATAAATAAAGATTAATCTTCGATCTTAAAGGGACATAATACCTCATATGCTAAATCACTCTGAAACTGATGCAGTATAACTGTAAAAAGCTGACAGGAAAATATCACCTGAGCATCTCTATGTAAAAAAGGAAGATATTTTACCCTCACAATTTCCTAAGCTCAGTAGAGTAAGTTCTGTGAAAAAAGTTATACTCAGTTGCTCCCAGCTGCAGGTAAACAAATTTAAAAAATGAAGAAATGAACAGCAGCCAATCAGCATCAGCAGTGCTGAGGTCATGAACTCTTACTGTGATCTCATGAGATTTGACTTAACTCTCATGAGATTTCATAGTAAGCTTCCTTTACCTGATTGGTGAAATAATATGAGAGTGCACGATGCTAGTCCCTTCAGATGTCCCAGGACAAACACACTAAAATGCTGCTTAGAAATCCTTTACAATGGGAGGTGGATACTGAGGAACTTTTGAGGTAAAATATCTTTCTTTTTTACATAGAGATGTTCAGGTGATATTTTCTAGTCAGCTTTTTACAGCTATGCTGCATCACTTTCAAGTGTTTAAACATTTGGGTATTATGGCCCTTTAACTAAAAATAACTAATTCAGTTTATTCAAAAAGGAAAGGGGACTAGTCCTAACTGACGGCTAGGATTTAGAGTTTTGTCGGTAAAGTCCCCGCGTAGCTATCGCCGGCTTTTTTTCTCGGCCGCACCATAAAATAACTCTGGTATTGAGAGTCCACATAAAGGCTGCGTTAGGCTCCAAAAAAGGATCGTAGAGCATTTTTAACGCAGCTTCAACTCTCGATACACAGAGTTGCTTACGCAAGCGGCCAGCCTCAAAAACGTGCTTGTGCACGATTCCCCATAGGAAACAATGGGGCTGTTTGAGCTGAAAAAAAAACCTAACATCTGCAAAAAAGCCGCGTTCAGCTCCTAACGCAGCCCCATTGTTTGCTATGCGTAAACACTTCCTACGTCTGCACCTAACACCCTAACATGTACCCCGAGTCTAAACACCCCTAACCTTACACTTATTAACCCCTATTCTGCCCGCCCCCGCTATCGCTGACCCCTGCATATTATTATTAACCCCTAATCTACCGCTCCGGACACCGTCGCTACTTACATTATCCCTATGTACCCCTAATCTGCTGCCCTAAACATCGCCGACCCCTATATTATATTTATTAACCCCTAAATCTGCCCCCCACAACGTCGCCTCCACCTGCCTACACTTATTAACCCCCTAATCTGCCGAGCGGACACTGAGCGCTACTATAATAAAGTTATTAACCCCTAATCCGCCTCACTAACCCTATAATAAATAGTATTAACCCCTAATCTGCCTCCCTAACATCGCCGACACCTAACTTCAATTATTAAACCCTAATCTGCCGACCGGAAGCTCACCGCTATTCTAATAAATGTATTAACCCCTAAAGCTAAGTCTAACCCTAACACTAACACCCCCCTAGTTAAATATAATTTTAATCTAACGAAATTAATTAACTCTTATTAAATAAATTATTCCTATTTAAAGCTAAATACTTACCTGTAAAATAAACCCTAATATAGCTACAATATAAATTATAATTACATTGTAGCTATTTTAGGATTAATATTTATTTTACAGGCAACTTTGTAATTATTTTAACCAGGTACAATAGCTATTTAAATAGTTAAGAACTATTTAATAGTTACCTAGTTAAAATAATTACAAAATTACCTGTAAAATAAAATCCTAACCTAAGTTACAATTAAACCTAACACTATACTATCATTAAATTAATTAAATAAATACCTACAATTACCTACAATTAAACCTAACACTACACTATCAATACATTAATTAAATACCAATACCTACAATTAACCTACAATTAAACCTACACTACACTATCAATACATTAATTAAATACAAAACCTACAAATAACTACAATGAAATAAAACTAACTAAAGTACAAAAAATAAAAAAGAACTAAGTTACAAAAAATAAAAAAATATCTACAAACATAGAAAAATATTACAACAATTTTAAACTAATTACACCTACTCTAAGCCCCCTTAATAAAACAACAAAGCCCCCCCAAATAAAAAAATGCCCTACCCCTATTCTAAATTACTAAAGTTAAAAGCTCTTTTTACCTTACCAGCCCCTGAACAGGGCCCTTTGCGGGGCATGCCCCAAGAATTTCAGCTCTTTTGCCTGTAAAAAAAAACATACAATAGCCCCCCCCCCCCAACATTACAACCCACCACCCACATACCCCCTAATCTAACCCAAACCCCCCTTAAATAAACCTAACACTAAGCCCCCTGAAGATCTTCCTAACCTTGTCTTCACCATACCAGGTTCACCAATCGGTCCTGAAGAGCTCCTCCGATGTCCTGATCCAAGCCCAAGCGGGGGGCTGGAGATGTCCATGATCCGGTAGAAGTCTTCATCAAAGCGGGGGCAGTAGAGGTCTTCCATCCGATTGAAGTCTTCATCCAGGCGGCATCTTCTATCGACATCCATCTGGAACGGAGCGGCAGCATCCTGAAGACCTCCGACGCGGGAACATCCATCCTGGCCGACGATCTGAACAGACGAATGACGGTTCCTTTAAATGACGTCACTCCAAGATGGCGTCCCCTCGAATTCCGATTGGCTGATAGGATTCTATCAGCCAATCGGAATTAAGTTAGGAATATTCTGATTGGCTGATGGAATCAGCAATCAGAATCAAGTTCAATCCAATTGGCTGATCCAATCAGCCAATCAGATTGATGCTCGCATTCTATTGGCTGTTCCTATCAGCCAATAGAATGCGAGCTAAAACTGATTGGCTGATTCCATCAGCCAAATCCCTACCTTAATTCTGATTGGCTGATAGAATCCTATGACAGTGTCTTCTTTTAATAGGTGTCAATGTTTTTGACATCCTCCTTATTAAATTATGATCAGCATGGTAGTCAGTTATAAATGGTACTTTTATAATGTCACTGTTTACTTTTGTTATTTCTTTATATCCCAACAGGGACTCTCTACTGGTATTTTTTGCTTTTTCTATAGCTTACTGGTATTCTCAATTTTGTAGCCTCTGGAGTCAAATCTATCTGCCAAAATTTCAACCTGTTGTTCAAAATCTACCAACTAGAGCAATTTTTGCGTATACAAAGGTATTGACCTAAGAGAACACTAAACATCTCTTGCAAATTCTGGACAATTATGTCTGGGAACCACATTACAGGTTGGCTAACTGTGGATGTGGTATCTCTTTATTCCTCTATACCCCATAAAATTGGGATAAGAGTGATAAGATTTTTCTGGAAAAAGATACAACTTATACATCTAACTTTATCAACTTTATATTAGAAGTAACACGTTTTCTTCTATAACACAACTACTTTAGGTTTGACAGCAATTACTTTCTCCCAAATAAGGGGCACCTCCATGGGGGCCAAATTCACCCCTCTCGTTTTGCTAATTTCACGATGAGATGGTGGGAACTAAGCCATATATATCATGAAAGCAATAAGTTTGCAAATAGAATAAAATCATACTATAGTTTTATAGATGATTTGATATTTGTATGGATGGGGATATGAGATGATTCCCTAAATCAGAATATATGGGGCCTAAAATAGACCTTTGAGTCTAAAATTACCTCTATTTGTTACCCTTGATCTAAAACTCATATCCAATATGGAAACAGTAAAGGTAGAAACTTCAAACTATAGGAAACCGATTTTGGGGAATACCCTCTTACACGGTAACAGCAATCACCTAATCAGTGTCCAAAAATGCATAGCTAAAGTACAATTTGTTAGAATGAAAAGAAACTGTTCTAACGACAGAGACTACAAGACACATAGTGAGGATATAAAAAAGAGACTGAATGCAAGAGGGTATAACACACACGGTTGAAAACAATTAAAAAAACAGGAGGACATGACAGATAGAGAAAACTTTGTTGAAAGATACACCTAAGACAGCCCTCACCTAGAACACTAGAGGACATAGAGCTAGTGACTTTTGTAACCCAGTACTCTCTCTGATTATATAGAAATTTGTAAGACAATCAGAAAGCATTTGCCGATGTTGACAGCAGATGAAGGACTAACAGACGTAGTAAAAAAAGGATGCAGATTTTTCATATAGGAAAGGGGTAACCTTAGGAAACATTTTGTCACCCAGTGACTGTCACCTGGCGGTCCCTCTTTGTGTGCTCTGGTCTCCAAGGCAACATCAGCTCGGCTTTAGCCGTCCCTTCTGCTGACGTCACTGTTAGGCTTCATAGCCCGGGCTTCCGGTTTCCTCAGTGCCCGTTTGTTGTTTCCTTCGTGGCTCCTGTGATTTTAGTTCTGTATCTACCCTCAAGCTGCTGGATAATCTGTTGCAGAAACTCTGCAAATACTGACTACTCTGTGTTAACCCACAAACTGCTTGATTACCTGTTGCCAAACTCTGCAAATACTGATTACTCTGTGTTAACCCTCAAACTGCCCTGATTACCTGTTGCTAAACTCTGCAAATACTGACTACTCTGTGTTAACCCTCAAAACTGCCCTGATTACCTGTTGCTAAACTCTGCAAATACTGACTACTCTGGGTTAAACCCACAAACTGCCTGATTACCTGTTGCCAAACCTCTGCAAGTACTGACTACTCTGTGTTAACCCTCAAACTGCCTGATTACCTGTTGCCAAACTCTTCAAGTACTGACTACTCTGTGTTAACCCTCAAACTGCCTGATTACCTGTTGCCAAACTCTGCAAGTACTGACTACTCTGTGTTAACCCTCAAACTGCCTGATTACCTGTTGCTAAACTCTGCAAATACTGACTACTCTGTGTTAACCCACAAACTGCTTGATTACCTGATGATAAACTCTGCAAGTACTGACTACTCTGTGTTAACCCACAAACTGCCTGATTACCTGTTGCTAAACTCTGCAAGTACTGACTACTCTGTGTTAAACCCACAAACCTGCTTGATTACCTGTTGCCAAACTTTGCAAGTACTGACTACTCTGTGTTAACCCTCAAACTGCCTGATTACCTGTTGCTAAACTCTGCAAATACTGACTACTCTGTGTTAACCCACAAACCTGCCTGATTACCTGTTGCTAAACTCTGCAAATACTGACTACTCTGTGTTAATCCACAAACTGCTTGATTACCTGTTGCCAAACTTTGCAAGTACTGTCCACGTTGTGTTTAACCCTTCTTCTGTCTGAGTATAAGGTCTCTTCCCTGCATTCCTGGATCTGTGGAGGACTATTCCTGAACAACCTGTATTCTACTCTATACTGAAGGCTATCCGGTTGTTATCTGGCATTCCTTTTCTCTCACTGAGGACTCAGACCAACCACTGCTCCATAGCGTGAGTACTTTGTTTTATAGAAGTTGTCGTGGGGTCACGCCCTGGATTAAAATCAGAGTGCCAGGGTGTTGTTTAAGTTTGCCCTAGCATTTGGGTCTTCTTCTGGACATTTCCTAACCTGACAGTGACCTGCCACAAAATCCTGATACTAGCTCTTGGCTTACATCCAAAGGAATGTATAAGTGCAGCAAATGGCCCATGCACTTCCCTGCAGTTTCATACAAAGAGGAGAAAGGTTTAGGTTAAATTGTGACCATCAAAGAATACCAGATTGAAAGCTGTGTGAACAGCAGGTCTAAATGTGTAATCTAACTTAGCCTTGTGCACATGTTCAACTAAACAGTACATTGGATGCACATCTAAGGAGGCCAGGGAGAGGATTTCAACAGCACCTATCAGATATCAAGAGATCTGATGCTAGATCTGAATTAGTGAAACATTTTATACAGGAACAGGCTAGTTCCAATCAACCTTCAGATGGTTGGTTATAGAAAATTCAGAAAACTGAAAAAAGGTGGAGATTTGAAACAAATTACTGTTCAAGCGGGAGACCTTTTGGATCTTCTCCATGGCACTAGGATTCCCAATAGATACAATTCCATCTATGGAGGCCCATTTATCAAGCTCCACAACCCTGTCCGCCTGCTCTGAGCAGGCGGACAGAGATCACCACAATTCGACCCGATTGAGTACGATCGGGTTGATTGACACCTTCCTGCTGGCAGCCGTTTGGCTGCGAATCTGCAGGTGGCGGCATTGCATTAGCAGCTCACAAAAGCTGCTGGTGCAATGCTGAATACAGAGAGTATATTGCTCTGCGCATTCAGCGATGTCTGTCGGACCTGATTTGCACTGATAAATATGCAGTGACGTGAGTCACCAAGATCTCAGGGCCTGTTATGGAACATTCTTTGGGCAGGAGGTACATGGGCTTAAGGATACCCAGAGACTGCATGGAAATGTAGAATTTTATATGTCTTACTCTGTCTTATGTCCATGTCACCCTGTATCCATAAATACAGAATGGGTACAGGGTCTGAGTACCCCTTGTGAGAGCAATTGTGACTCTATAAACCAAGTGGGCATAAAGGACTTAATAGCTAATAAGAGCTGTTTTTATATTTTAAGATGTATTTTATTTACGTTTTAGATCTGATTGTGTCTCAGGAGTCTGTCTGGGTATACTGATTGTGTTCCTGTGTGATTATGTTAACTAGACTGCCCAAAATCAGATCGCCTGAGTAAACTTTCGTCCCTAGTTAATTAACTTGATATGTTAATCTGTTTTACCTATGAATAAACAATTGTTAGAGGTTTGATGTATTGTTCACATGTTTGCTTTACTGTTTAACCAATTCCTTCTGTAACCTAAACCTCTATGACTCTGGAATGCCAGGGTGTATAAATATGTGTGCAGCTTTTAAATAAAGTGTTAATTTTTGTGTTCAGACAACTGAGTGTTGCCTCAGATCTGTTCTCCTCCATAACTTTAGACTGGGGTCAAAGGGGGGTACCAGGAGCTATTGCTTTGGATAAAAGGATGTGCAGGACAAGGGAAGTTTTCTGATGGAGGTACTCATTCGGGGTACCAGGCGGTCCGTCACATATGTCTCTATGACATTATTAACTTTTGGGAGTAGGATAATATCAAGTGTACATATAACTGCATTAAAACAGTCCACACAGTGCATTTACAAGTGATTTATAATATTTATATTATTGTAACATAAACACTCATTAGTTAAATAGTAGGTATAGGCCTTTAGATAAGTAGGAGGTATCGTCCACTTAGAGGAAACAAAAGTAAACCCTACTTTGTTTCTGTAAAATGTTAAAAAGGATTTATTCCAACCCTAGATAGAACATGATTATAAAAGGTAAATTATGAACACATTATTGAGTGAAAAGGGTCTCATACCTTGTGCAATTATTTGTTAGTTATGAACTGACCAGATATACATAACGTCTGTATTTTATTTCATTAGTATTACACTTTGTGCTAGAACATCTATCTCTAATGTTTGTAGAATTGCAACTGTATTGGCATCACTGTACCTTTATTTCTTAGGATATAATGCAATTTGTATATATAAGTATAGCACTCCTATAAATCAAGAAGACTAAGAGTTAATCAAATAGAAAGGGTAACAATTGATTCCCGTTAAGTGATCAGTGGTTAACCTATTAGAAACAAGCTTAAGGTATATATTTTAAATTGCACATATTGTTTTAATGATGTCTATGATTAAGGCCACAGGCCAAAACATTTCAGACTAAATTGCTACCCATGCTGTTTGTTACATTTCCTTTTAATTTTAATTATGTTGAATAAAATTGGACATTTTAATTGAATAATGTTTTGCCGGCTTACTCTAAGGAACTTTTCCCTATGTAGCCGAGCACCTTCAGCTCCTCAAGGAACCGTGAATTGCACAGTTTTGCATAGTACTCCATTCATTGGTGGTGAAGTGGTCACATGGCTGAGTAAAGGGCAGGATCTACACACGACGCCGATTCCACCAGACAGCGTGGGAATCTCAAGAGCTGCTGTGAAGTCAGACAAGCTTCTCCCCGCAAAGGCTAAGGTGGTAACCTTCCGGTCCGTGGAGCACCTCTCGTCTCCCAGTGTGCTACAGAGAGTGGTAGATGGGATTGCGAGCCCCAAGACGCCCAGATAACTCAGATGTAAATTTTTACCCTTACCCTGGGGATAGTAATTGCAGCATTCCCATGCCGATATCTAAGTGCTGACTTTTAAGCCCCTTACTCCAGTTAGAGAATTTGTTCTCTTTTTCTTACTACATGACTACTTGCAGACAAGAGCACAGACTCCCTGGGGACTATACTTTTTTGCTCACATTATATATATATTTATATATATATATATATATATATATATATATATATATATATACAGGGAGTGCAGAATTATTAGGCAAATGAGTATTTTGACCACATCATCCTCTTTATGCATGTTGTCTTACTCCAAGCTGTATAGGCTCGAAAGCCTACTACCAATTAAGCATATTAGGTGATGTGCATCTCTGTAATGAGAAGGGGTGTGGTCTAATGACATCAACACCCGTCTATCAGGTGTGCATAATTATTAGGCAACTTCCTTTCCTTTGGCAAAATGGGTCAAAAGAAGGACTTGACAGGCTCAGAAAAGTCAAAATAGTGAGATATCTTGCAAGGAGGGATGCAGCACTCTTAAAATTGCAAAGCTTCTGAAGCGTGATCTTCGAACAATCAAGCGTTTCATTCAAAATAGTCAACAGGGTCGCAAGAAGCGTGTGGAAAAACCAAGGCGGCAAAATAACTGCCCATGAACTGAGAAAAGTCAAGCGTTGCAGCTGCCAAGATGCCACTTGCCACCAGTTTGGCCATATTTCAGAGCTGCAACATCACTGGAGTGCCCAAAAGCACAAGGTGTGCAATACTCAGAGACATGGCCAAGGTAAGAAAGGCTGAAAGACGACCACCACTGAACAAGACACACAAGCTGAAACATCAAGACTGGGCCAAGAAATATCTCAAGATTTTTCTAAGGTTTTATGGACTGATGAAATGAGAGTGAGTCTTGATGGGCCAGATGGATGGGCCCGTGGCTGGATTGGTAAAGGGCAGAGAGCTCCAGTCCGACTCAGACGCCAGCAAGGTGGAGGTGGAGTACTGGTTTGGGCTGGTATCATCAAAGATGAGCTTGTGGGGCCTTTTCGGGTTGAGGATGGAGTCAAGCTCAACTCCCAGTCCTACTGCCAGTTTCTGGAAGACACCTTCTTCAAGCAGTGGTACAGGAAGAAGTCTGCATCCTTCAAGAAAAACATGATTTTCATGCAGGACAATGCTCCATCACACGCGTCCAAGTACTCCACAGCGTGGCTGGCAAGAAAGGGTATAAAAGAAGAAAATCTAATGACATGGCCTCCTTATTCACCTGATCTGAACCCCATTGAGAACCTGTGGTCCATCATCAAATGTGAGATTTACAAGGAGGGAAAACAGTACACCTCTTCTGAACAGTGTCTGGGAGGCTGTGGTTGCTGCTGCACGCAATGTTGATGGTGAACAGATCAAAACACTGACAGAATCCATGGATGGCAGGCTTTTGAGTGTCCTTGCAAAGAAAGGTGGCTATATTGGTCACTGATTTGTTTTTGTTTTGTTTTTGAATGTCAGAAATGTATATTTGTGAATGTTGAGATGTTATATTGGTTTCACTGGTAAAAATAAATAATTGAAATGGGTATATATTTGTTTTTTGTTAAGTTGCCTAATAATTATGCACAGTAATAGTCACCTGCACACACAGATATCCCCCTAAAATAGCTCTAACTAAAAACAAACTAAAAACTACTTCCAAAACTATTCAGCTTTGATATTAATGAGATTTTTGGGTTCATTGAGAACATGGTTGTTGTTCAATAATAAAATTAATCCTCAAAAATACAACTTGCCTAATAATTCTGCACTCCCTGTATATATATATATATATGAATAAATATATGTTTGTGTTTAAACACAAATATACAAATGCTTTATCAACAACTTGGTATTAGTCTGGGATGGCAGCAGGGAGTCTCTAAAAGGTACAATCTGCAAGGGTACCAATTTGTACCCATGTTAAAGGGTACAGCGGGTGTACCTTTGAGGGTACTGCCCCAGGACAAGCTGTTGTACCAGTAAAGGTATAATTTTTGCAAATTTTTTCTGACAGTGTACACTGCACGTGTGACCTATTTTATGTGGGTAAAACTACAGATGGCTTGAGGACCAGAATGGCCAATCACAGGTCAGCCATAAGGTTGGCCATACAGAAGGGGACATCAGACTAACCGGTCGCCAGGCAATTTGTCCTCAAGGGTAACACTGTGATTGACCTAAAGTATACTATCATAGACCACCTCCCCCCTACCCCGTGGGGGTGATAGGGGGAAGATATTGCTCCAAAAGGAAGCAAGATGGACTTACAGCACCTAATGGACTCAATTGCCATTTAGATTGGCATTGTTTTCTCTAGAGGGTTGATCTCTACATATGCTCTCTTTATATGTTTAATTGATTTGTTGAAATGCTCTATATAGAAGTCTTCCTCAAATGTTATTTCCATGTTATTTCCATTTTAGCTGTCTAAAATAGTTGATATTCTGTAAATAAGTTTTTGAGCTGATAGAATGTTATGATGCTATGCTTAGCCTATTTTCATTCAGTTGTAATAACAGTTAGGGCTATATCTGTCTATGTACTGTAGGCTCCTTATGAGCATTTTCTCCAATTCCCCCTTTTATCCCTTTACTCTGTATTTTGGGGTTGTATTGCACAGAATAGATAATTCTTCCTGACGTGTGCATTGTGCATTCTTTTTTATGTTGTATAATTTAGTGTTTATTTTTTTGTAATTTAGTTAATTCTATTTAATTAATGTAATTTATTTAATTTTAGTGTAATGTTAGGTTTTAGTATAACTCAGGTTAGGTTTTATTTTACAGGTAAATTTGTATTTATTTTAACTAGGTAGTTAGTAAATAGTTAATAACTATTTAATAACTAGTCTACTTAGTTAAAATAAATACAAACTTAGTTGTGAAATAAAAATAAAACCTAAGATAGCTACAATGTAACTATTAGTTATATTGTAGCTAGCTTAGCATTTATTATACAGGTAAGTATTTAGTTTTAAATAGGAATTAGTTAGGTAATGATAGTAATTTTTATTTAGATTTATTTTAATTATATTAAAGTTAGGGGTGTTAGGGTTAGACTTAGGGTTAGGTTTAGGGGTTGATAACTTTAGTATAGTGGCAGCGGCGATGTTGGGGGCGGCAGATTAGGGGTTAATAATATTTAACTAGTGTTTGCGATGCTGGAGTTTGGTGGTTTAGGGGTTAATATGTTTATTATAGTGGCGGAGATGTCCGGAGCAGCAGATTAGGGGTTAATAATTTTATTTTAGTGTTTGCAATGCGGAAGGGCCTCGGTTTAGGGTTTAATAGGTAGTTTATGGGTGTTAGTGTACTAACACCCATTGTAGCGCAAAACCCATAACTACTGACTTTAGATGGCGAAACGAATCTTGTTGGTATAGGCTGTACCGCTCACTTTTTGGCCTCACAGGCAAAACTCGTAATACCGGCGCTATGGAAGTCCCAATGAAATTTGACTTTTTGAAAGGCGCGGTAGTTACGTTGCGTTACGACCAAAAAGGTGTGCGGTACAGCTATACCTACAAGACTTGTAATAGCAGCATTACCGAAAAAGCAGCGTTATGATCCATAACACAAAACTCGTAATCTGGCCGAGAATTATCAAAAATTGCTTTTTATTTCCTGCATGTATGTTAAAATTTGATCTGCTTGTGTTTTTGGTTTGTTTTTTTGTTATAAAATGCAAATGTTAGTTTACATTATTTAACGAAACAACTGTTATCTTTCTGATTACAGTACTGTACTATCTTTCTGAGGGTACTGTGTATACAAAAGTATAAAACTACCTTTAGCCGTATTGCCTATATGACATAAGATAGTGGGGCCCATTTATCAAGCTCCTGATGGAGCTTGAGGGCACGTGTTTCTGGCGAGCCTGTAGGTTAATTGACACCCCCTGCTGGCGGCCGATTGGCTGCGAGTCTGCAGGGGGCGGTGAGCTACTGGTGCAATGCTGAATACGGAGAGCGTATTGCTCTCCGCATTCAGTGATGTCTGTCGGACCTGATCCACACTGTCGGAACAAGCCTGACAGACATTTGATAAATAGGCCTCATTGTTTACACTTTATTCCATACCCTCTCCAAGCTGTCCCATTACAGATGCAAATTTTCCAAAATCCAAACCTTTTCTAGTCCTAAGCAGTTTGGATGAAGAGTTTTCTACCTGTTTCTATCTATCTATCTATCTATCTATCTATCTATCTATCTATCTATCTATATATCTACAGGGAGTGCAGAATTATTAGGCAAATGAGTATTTTGACCACATCATCCTCTTTATGCATGTTGTCTTACTCCAAGCTGTATAGGCTCGAAAGCCTACTACCAATTAAGCATATTAGGTGATGTGCATCTCTGTAATGAGAAGGGGCGTGGTCTAATGACATCAACACCCTATATCAGGTGTGCATAATTATTAGGCAACTTCCTTTCCTTTGGCAAAATGGGTCAAAAGAAGGACTTGACAGGCTCAGAAAAGTCAAAAATAGTGAGATATCTTGCAGAGGGATGCAGCACTCTTAAAATTGCAAAGCTTCTGAAGCGTGATCTTCGAACAATCAAGCGTTTCATTCAAAATAGTCAACCGGGTCGCAAGAAGCGTGTGGAAAAACCAAGGCGCAAAATACCTGCCCATGAACTGAGAAAAGTCAAGCGTGCAGCTGCCAAGATGCCACTTGCCACCAGTTTGGCCATATTTCAGAGCTGCAACATCACTGGAGTGCCCAAAAGCACAAGGTGTGCAATACTCAGAGACATGGCCAAGGTAAGAAAGGCTGAAAGACGACCACCACTGAACAAGACACACAAGCTGAAACGTCAAGACTGGGCCAAGAAATATCTCAAGACTGATTTTTCAAGGTTTTATGGACTGATGAAATGAGAGTGAGTCTTGATGGGTCAGATGGATGGGCCCGTGGCTGGATTGGTAAAGGGCAGAGAGCTCCAGTCCAACTCAGACCCCAGCAAGGTGGAGGTGGAGTACCGGTTTGGGCTGGTATCATCAAAGATGAGCTTGTGGGGCCTTTTCGGGTTGAGGATGGAGTCAAGCTCAACTCCCAGTCCTACTGCCAGTTTCTGGAAGACACCTTCTTCAAGCAGTGGTACAGGAAGAAGTCTGCATCCTTCAAGAAAAACATGATTTTCATGCAGGACAATGCTCCATCACACGCGTCCAAGTACTCCACAGCGTGGCTGGCAAGAAAGGGTATAAAAGAAGAAAATCTAATGACATGGCCTCCTTGTTCACCTGATCTGAACCCCATTGAGAACCTGTGGTCCATCATCAAATGTGAGATTTACAAGGAGGGAAAACAGTACACCTCTCTGAACAGTGTCTGGGAGGCTGTGGTTGCTGCTGCACGCAATGTTGATGGTGAACAGATCAAAACACTGACAGAATCCATGAATGGCAGGCTTTTGAGTGTCCTTGCAAAGAAAGGTGGCTATATTGGTCACTGATTTGTTTTTGTTTTGTTTTTGAATGTCAGAAATGTATATTTGTGAATGTTGAGATGTTATATTGGTTTCACTGGCAAAAATAAATAATTGAAATGGGTATATATTTGTTTTTTGTTAAGTTGCCTAATAATTATGCACAGTAATAGTCACCTGCACACACAGATATCCCCCTAAAATAGCTATAACTAAAAAACAAACTAAAAACTACTTCCAAAACTATTCAGCTTTGATATTAATGAGTTTTTTGGGTTCATTGAGAACATGGTTGTTGTTCAATAATAAAATGAATCCTCAAAAATACAGCTTGCCTAATAATTCTGCACTCCCTGTATCTATCTATCTATCTATCTATCTATCTATCTATCTATCTATCTATACATTTATATAATCAACTGGAATAAGTGCACTCCCACTGACAATAACTCCAATTCGGCCAGGCTGCTATAGAAAGTTCAATATCAAGGTTTAGCACAAGCACTCGTACTTGAAGAAGGTGAAATAAAAAGTATATAATCCATATATAAACAAGTGACATTTTGGGGTGTTCACCCCTTCATCAGACCAGCGAGGTTGGTCTGATGAAGGGGTGAACACCCCAAAACGTTACTTGTTTATATATGGAATTAATACTTTTTATTTCACATTCTTCACTCCCATTGAAACCTTGATATATATTTATATAGGTATATATTTTACAAAAAAACAAACATTTATATTTACACTATATAGAAATAAAAAGAACATTTACTTCCAAATGAAAAACATACACCTAGATTACAAGTTTTGTGTTTGTGTTTTAGCGCTGAAAAACAGTAACGCAGCCATTACTGAGTCGATATAGCTGTACCGCTGGCATTTTAGCCTGTAACGCAACTTCAGTCCTACACTCAAAAAAATTAAGTTTTTGTGTGTGATTTCTATAGCACTGCCATTACAAGTTTTGCAGTGAGGCTAAAAAGCTACAGCCTATACCAACACGATCCTTTTCGCAATCTGAGAGCAGTAGTTATGAGTTTTACGTAACAAATCTGTTACACAAAACTCATTACTAAACTGTTACAAAGTAGACTAACACCCATAAACTACCTATTAACCTCTAAACCAAGGCCCTCCCACATCGCTAACACTAAATTAAACTTATTAACCCCTAATTTGCCACTCCCGATATCGCCACCACTAATAAAATGTATTAACCCCTGTTCCGCCGCTCCCCAACATCGCCGCCACTATAATAAAGTTATTATCCCCTATTCCCCCACACCCCAACATTGCCCACACTATAATAAAAATATTAACCCTTATTCCGCCGTTTCCTGACATCGCCGCCACAAAATAAAGTTATTAACCCCTAAACCTCTGGCCTTCCACATCACTGCCACTAAATAAACCTATTAACCACTAAACCGCCAGCCCCCCACATCGCAAAACACTAAATTAAACTATTAACCCCTAAATCTAACAACACCCTAACTTTAAATTAAAATTACAAGATCCCTATCTTCAAATAAATAAAAACCTGTGAAATTTAAAAAAAACTAAGTTTAAACTATAAATTAAACTAACATTACTATTATAAAAAAAAAAAAATAACTATCAATTAAATAACTTAAATAGCACATTAAAAAACTTAACACTACTAAAAAAAATTAAATCTACAATTACAAAAAATAAAAAAATAACAAACACTAAATTATGAAAAATAACAAACGAAATTATCTAAAATAAAAACAATTACACCTAATCTAATAGCCCTATAAAAATAAAAAAGTCCCCCCAAAATAAAAAACCCTAGCCTTCAAAACTATCAATAGTCCTTAAAAGGACAGTTTGTAGGGCATTGCCCTAAAGAAATCAGCTCTTTTACCTGAAAACAAAATACAAAGACCCCCCAACAGTAAAATCCACCACCCAACCAACCCCCCAAAATAAAAAACCTAACTAACAAAAACCTAAGCTACCCATTGCCCTGAAAACAGAATTAGTATGGCCATTGCCCTTACAAGGACATTCAGCTCTTTTTCTTGCCCTGAAAAGGGCATTCAGCTCTTTTAAGAAAAGCACAAACCCTGATCCAAAAAAACCACCCAAAAATATTTAATAAAAAATCTAACACTAACCCCCGAAGATCCACTTACAGTTTTTGAAGTCCGGACATCCTGGCGTTGAGAAGTCTTCATCCAGGCGGAGAGGTTTTCATCCGTGTTCTATCTTCATCCAGACGGCATCTTCTTTCTTCATCACGGCGGCGTCTTCTATCTTCATACCAGGGGCTCGCGGAGCGGGGCCATCCTAAAGACATCTGGCGCAGAGCATCCTCTTTATACGGTTGCCGCCATATACTGAATCTTCAATGCAAGGGATCCATTTCAAAATGGCATCCCTTGCATTCCTATTGGCTGATTTGATTTTTGAAATTTAAATCAGCCAATTGGATAAGAGCTACTGAAATCCTATTGGCTGTTCAAATCAGCCAATAGGATGAGAGCTACTGAAATTCTAGTGGCTGATTTGAATAGTCAATAGAATTTCAGATTTTTTTTAGTTTAGGGTTTCAGGGCAAAAAAGAGCTGAATGCCCTTTTAAGGGCAATGCCCATACAAATGCCCTTTTCAGGGCTATGGGTAGCTTAGGTTTTTGTTAGTTAGGTTTTTTATTTTTGGGTTGGTTGGGTAGTGGGTTTTACTGCTGATTTCTTTAGGACAATACCCTACAAAAGGCCCTTTTAAGGGTTATTGGTAGTTTATTGTAGGCTAGGGTTTTTTATTTGGGGGGGCTTTTTTATTTTTATAGGGCTATTAGATTAGGTGTAATTGTTTTTATTTGGATAATTTCATTTGTTATTTTTCGTAATTTAGTGTTTGTTATTTTTTGTACTTTAGTATTTTTTTATTTTTTGGTAATTTTAGATTTAATTTTTTTTACTAGTGTTATTTTTTATGTGTAATTTAATTTATTTAATTGATAGTTATTTTAATTTTAGTATAATAGTAATGTTATTTTAATTTATAGTTTAAACTTAGTTTGTTTAATTTTCCAGGTAGGTTTTTATTTATTTTAAGATAGGTATCTTGTAATTCTAATTTAAAGTTAGGGGGTTGTTATGTTTAGGGGTTAATAGTTTAATTCAGTTTTTGGCGATGTGGGGGGCTGTTGGTTTAGGGGTTAATAGGTTTATTTAGTGACAGTGATATGGGAGGCCAGAAGTTTAGGGGGTTATAACTTTATTTAGTGGCAGCGATGTCGGGGAGCGGTGGAATAGGGGTTAATAACTTTATTATAGTGAGGGCAATGTTGGGGTGTGGGGGAATAGGGTTTAATAACATTATGTAAGTGGTGGCGATATCGGGAGTGGCAGATTAGGGGTTAATAACTTTATTATAGTGACGGCGATATCGGGAGAGGCAGATTTTAGGTTAATAAATTTATTTTGGTGGCGGGGATATCAGGAACGGCAGATTAAGGGTTAATAACATTATGTAGGTGTTGGTGATGTTGGGGCAGTAGATTAGGGGTGTTTAGACATGGGGCTTATGTTAGGGTGTTTAAACATAACTTTTTTTCCCCATAGACATCAATGGGGTTGCTTTACTGAGCTTTTCATTCCGCAATCACAGGTGATGTCTATGGGGAAAGGGTGCACAAGCACGTCAAAGCAGCACTTGTATTTTGTGCGATATGTAGCTCATCGCCACCATATAACACACAGAAGGTGGCTTTTTAAAAACTCGTAATGGCAGCGCAATGGAGGGTGAAATATAGCAAATTATGTTGCGTTAGTTTCGCACCCTCTATAGTGCAAAATAATCTAGTTAAATTTAATTTAAAGTATACCTTATTCACCTTTGGCTTTAGCACAGTTAGTCTAGCACAGTTTAAGGTTAGTGCAAGCAATAAAACTAAAAGGTTTTTTAGCGAGCCCAATAGAAGTCTGAGTTTTTCTTTTCTGTACTTGTTTACTACCCTGAGGAGATGGTGGATGAGGAGGAGATTCCACCACAGAGTCCATTAACAATGGGCAGCAGCACACATTTCTTCTTGCTTTTAGGCCATTCTGTTTTGTAAGGCAGTCAATTCGTACAAAAGTCTCACCCTCTAACCATGTTGCCTGTGCCACTAGTAGTGCATGTCGTAGTTGAAGCAAAATGGTAGTGATATCTATTTCTAATGTCTAGGACTCACTTATGAGTATTAGCAAACAGGTGTATGATCTTGCAGACAGAGAGAGAGAGAAAAAGAATAGACTTTAGTGAGAATTCCTCTTTAATTATAAGTACTTATGCCTTGATGAATTACTAGCTTTAGACAATAGATTAATCTTTTGGGTTGTCTATTTAACAGATTAAACAATACTTTTAACTTTCAAATATTAGTTGACACAAATTTATTTATTAATTATTACAAGTGAAAAGCAATACAATACCTTAGTTCCAGTTCACTGTAATTTATATACATCTTAGACCAATCAGCTTAGTCCGTACCATAAATGAAAAGGTTTATTCTACACCTTAACATCCTTAAAAAACTTTCCTGAGGTATAGATAATTCTATTTTAAATTTACTCATGCATAGTTTAATAGCATTATTTAAGTGATTCTTAAATTACTTTTTCCTGTCTAGGTCTAAATATCGCTTTGAGTGACATGAACAACTGTTCAGAAAATGAATGTCACGGTTTTAATGTAATGCCCTACAAAGGGATTTAACCTATTGCTAACTAAATCCTTACTAATGGAAATCCTTATTTTAATACTATCCTATATAATAATTATATTGTATAACTTCACAGTGCAATCTCTGTCAGTACTAGAAGCTTTAGAATTTCCACTACAGCATCCACCACCGTCACCTCCACCACCACTAGGAGAACAAAAAGTATTTCAGGATGGCAGATAGAATTAATGGGGCCACATCTCAAACCACCAGCAAGGAGACCTCAACAGCGATAGAAGTGCAGGCAGAGGCAGTAACTGCTTCACATTGATCAAATATTTGGGGCCACTTTGTTAGCATTGGAGATACCACTTTTGCTAATTGCAAATTGTGTGTCAAAGAAGTTAGCCATGAGAGAGTGTTGTCATCTTATCAGCTCTGGTATGAACCAACAACTCTGCACCCACCATAAAGCTGTGTTATTGACGGAAGAAGGTGGGATCAGCAGTGCAACAATCTCCTAATCCCAGTCAGCTTTGCCATCTATTATGAGCAGCACTGCCAGAAGTAGTCAGGGGACATAGTATTAATCACAGTGAGCAGAGTCATCTACCACCTTCAACATCACAACAACATGTTCATCCCACCCTAGAGAATTTTTCAGGGTTTCACTTGAGGGGCAGTCGACAAAATTACCCATCTGATAAGTCACCTGGTAGCTTTTGGGAGAGTGGAGCCATGCCATGGGTGAATGGAGCCTTTCAAGCAGTTGATTAAAGCAGTTGCTACCCACTTTCACTTTCTTTAGGCAGCACTTTCAGGAAGAGTGCCATCCCCTCATTCTATCATTTTTACGTTGCTTGGTTAAAGGAGGATTTGGAGAAGGATACTGGATAGTTGGTGCACATTACCACTGACTTACATTGTGCTCCTAGCAGTCGTCATGTCTTCCTTTCCCTGACTGCACACTGATGGCAGCCCAGGTCATGTGATGAGGGTAAGGGTAGTGCTACTAAGTGGATCATCTTCATTCTGGTTAGAGGCAGTAGACTTTTTGATGGGAACCACTGAAGTCACCTCAAAAAAAGGGAAGTACATTTGCCTCATACAAGGCAAAGTTCTATGTTTGTGAACCTCCTCCTCCCACTACAGCAGATCCTCTGAGGTAATGGAATGACAAGATGATTATGAGGCCTACCCTGGCTACAGTAGCTAAGGAGCTTCTCTTTTGTCCCCAACCACTTTGCAACCAATTATCAATTATCAAAAACTGTTATATGTTTTTAAAAAGCACCCTTATAAAGATGAAGCAAATAAAACTATGTATTTAATTTTCATTTAAGTACATATACATTACAATTAACGTATACCATCTACCAAATATATAGTATAACATTTATTACCTTGGCGACATGAGTTATGCATTCCTACTCTGTACAGTTCTATTTTTTTATTTAAAGCATTAAATACAAGCCAATTTATCTTAGTGCGTTCTCTGAAATAACATTTAAAACTTAATTTTTACTGCCAAGGTAATAAAACCATGAAAAAAAGTTGATTTAAAGTATTATTCAGAGGTAAGTGGTATTGTTTTGTCCAGTAAGCAGCACTTTTAGTGCCTAAAAGCAATAAAAAGAAACAGGAATTGAATGCTAGGAAAAGAGCACAACTGATTGACCTGAAAATACGATGCTATCAACCAGACATGACATCTGTCAATCTATCCAGTCTGTATTATAAATTTAATAAAAATAACTGACTTGTTCAGTGTATATCCACAAAAAAGCATTAAACCATGCGTTACACTTGTCAGATTAAACAAGGAATGCAATTGGCTTGAGGTTAATGATATCTTGGCGCATCAAATAATCACATTGTTTCAGCTATCCTAAATTTTTATCAAATATTAAGACTGAGATCTACCATGATTTCTTTCACTTTGTCAGTTCTGTATTAAATGTGACAGGTTAGAGCAATAAAGCCAATAGTGATTGCATGTAGTTTTGCTAAATAACAGTTTACAATGCAGTTAAAAACAGTAATATGATATAGTGGGAATGATGTTCTATGATTTAGCGGTGGTTAAATGTGACCTTTTTCAAAGATTCTGTGAGATGGTAAAAACTGACAACGGACATATTAATTCATCCTCAGTCACATTTGCAAAGAAATAAAAATATGAAGAGTAGCACTCCTGAATAAGGCAACCTAAATTGGTGCTTCCCTATTAACTAGTTTGATCTGTATCATGAGTGCACATTTATTTTTTATTTTTAGTAAACATTTATTAGTATTTTTATAATTTTGCATGTGTGACCAAAAATGTAGAGCATTTAGTTATTTCAATCTTACCCACTGCAGATAACCACTAATACAAATTACCAAACCACATTCACATTAATGACTGACCCTTACATCAACTGCTAACCTGAAATTACTTATTATGGTTGGCCCACACTCATCATTATGAATGCAAAATTCTCCTAATTCTCCTAGTTCACTAGTGTATACAAAATGATAAGATATGCTCTGAGCAGGCTGACAGACATAGCCGCAATTCAACCCAATCGAGTACGATCGGTTGATTGACACTACCCTGCTGGCGGCCGATTGTCCGCAAATCTGCAGGGGTCAGCATTGCTGGTGCAATGCTGAATATGGGGAGCATATTGCTCTCCGCATTCAGCGAGGTCTGCGCACTGTCGGATCAGGTCCGACAGACCTTTGTTAAATAGGGGCCTTAATGTACTGTATTAGGCAACTAATAGCTGCACATTGTAATATCTATAATAATAAAATGAATGCTATTTTATAATTCTGGGTTATGAATCTAATACAATACTCTAGTCTGAATGATATCATTCACAAGCACAATGCATATTAAACTTGAAAACTTACAGTTCTGATGTGACTCTCAATTATACTGATACCAGCTTAATAAACAAAAATAATTTATTACATGAATATTAATTAAAAATAATAAGAAAACTTTGAAAAAAAAGGAATTTAATAAGCATACATGATTATTATGATGTAACAAATATCAGGTTAGAACTGTTTAAAGGATTCAAGGCTAGATTACAAGATGAGCTGAAAATTATTGCGTCCCGTAAACGGGTGCATTTTCCCATTTGTGGGCGTGCTATAAATAACTAGCCTGGTTAATGCTACCAGGAGCTCCCGGTAGCAATTAGTGCTCAGAAAATTAACCAGAGATAAAATCTCTGGCTCATTATCCAAAAGTGCCCCAAATGCCCCAAATGCCCTCAAAATAAATGGCATTATAGTTTTTTTTAATTAAAAAAACAACTGCACTAGGCAGTTTGCGGGCTTTAAAGTTGGCAAGTGTGGGGCTTTAGAAAAAAAAGGCACGGGAACTGTGTGCTTATATACATATGTATGTATGTGTTAATGTGCGTATATACAGATATTAGCATATAATATATATGTATATAAGCATATACATATATATATTAAAAAAGGCTACAATTGCTGCGTGACTTTCCCCCTTCGCTTTGCTTAGGTTCTGATAGGAGCCTATGGAAGTGTGCTCTCATGTGTGCAATGCTTCTTAGCAATGCAAACGTGAGGACACGTTCGCATTGCGCTCAACTTGTAATACTAGCGCACATAAGTGTGGAGCACTAATATCGTTTGCGCACAAGCTATATTTAGTGCTCCATTTGTAATCTGGCCCTCACTACATAATTTTTTTCACAGACAGTACTATGGGGTAGATTTACCAAGCAGCGGATGCTGCAATCTACCACCGTAGTTTCAGTCATAAGACCGCTGCTCCATAACTCATCCATAACTCATCTGCCACCTCTGAGGTTGCGGACAGCAATCATCCAGATCGGATACAATCGTTATGATTAACACCCCCTGCTAGAGGCTGATTGGCAGCAAATGTGCAGTGGGGCAGTATTGCACAAGCATTTCACACAAAATGCAAGCGCAATGAAAAATGACAACAGCATTCCGGATTATGTCCGCCCGACACACGATAAATCGTCCCCTAAGTGTGCTTAAGAGAAAAATATAAATGTTTGTTTGTAATGCTCAGCTGAGCTGATAAGAAACAAGTAATTATGGTAAATGATAATTAAGCACACCATTTTATTACCCCCGCTTTACAGGAATTGTATAACAAAAAATGTGTTACTATAAACCAGAAATCATTAGAACACCTAAAAATAAGACAACTTGAAATGTTCGCTCTTAGGTAAAGATTTAACCAAAAATGGAGGGTGAGCACTTGTATAATGTAAGAGAGTATTGCAATTTGTCTCCTTCTTATATAGGTCAGTACACAATCCATGGTCACCCTTATATAGTGTGTGTGCACACCTGCTACAAATCCTCCCAGGTTCTAGATACTTTGGATTTTTCCTGTTTGAAGACACTTGAAGGGATTATAAGGGATTATATTGATTAGTATATTTGTGTAAATAAAATTATGAGTTCAAATCATCATGGTTTTATGAGAAATAGATCATGTCAAACTAATCTAATTAGATTCTATGAGAAAATAAGTAAAAATATAAATCAAGGGGAATCAGTTGATTTAACATACTTGGATTTTGCAAAGGCGTTTGATACAGTGCAGTTAATCTTAGAACATGTGTTTAGTAGACCGAGCGCTAGTGTTATACAGCCTTAAGCTCACTGGCAAAAGTCCCCTAGTGGACTTGGGAAGTAACTGAAAGTGTGTGATAGAGTGAGCCCTGAGAAGCTAAAAAGGCGTAGATAGAGTATAGGTGTGTTAAAAATGATACATATTTATTACAATTGAATAACAGAAATACAATTAAAACCTTCCTAAAATTTCCATGGATCCATGAGATAAAAATATATATAAAATGATACAATATGTTACAGATATCCAGTAACAAAATTCCCTTCTGATGTTGGGGTAAGTATAATTGTTAACTCCAACAACAGTCCAGGATCAGAATAGTATATAATCAACAAGGGTACAATTTGAGCACAGATAAAACAGTTCTTAAAACAGCAAATCTTAAGTGCAGTGTCCAAAATAAACGTTCCAATGCAGGTGTGATCAAAATTGAAATCAAGGAAGTGGATGTGAAAAAATGTACAAAATAAAAAATAAAAAATATATAAAAATGTGATGACCGGATGTGTCCGATGTGGCTTAGTAGAAATCAATATTAAACGAATGTCTCTTGCAAATGCACAGTGTTTCAAAATTAGAGAGTCAATATGTGTGATAAATCCTAGATGATTAAATCCAATCTGATCAAAAAAACTTCCAAAAAACTTCCAAAAAACCCCTCCAATAACCGTGTTTAAAAGTGATAAAAGTGAAACATTAAAAAGAAAAAGAAAAATGGAATAGAATAATGTGGCGAATAGGTCCAAAATCTTCCTCCTAAACCTGTGGATGAAATAAAATACAATAGTGCAATAACGTCTAGATGCAATATGGAATAATAAAAAATGTGCTCACCAGTATGTCAACGCGTTTCGGCCCTCCTAGGCCTTTATCAAGACAGTACTGGGCTATGTGTCTCTGGGAGCTTTATATGCTGAAGACTTAGGTGATTGGCTCTAATTTGGCGCCAAAACTAAGGGTCTGCCCTTTCCTGTTTGGCCCAGTGTTACATGGGAAAAAAAAAAAGTTTTCCTTTTCATCTATTGTTTTGTTATCTATAATTATTGTATTCTTTTAGGGTTGTTTGTATCTAGTTCTGTTTCTGTTTATTGGCGTCTCTTATTGCTTTAATTTGGCATATATCAAAAATTTTTCTTTCTTGTCCGTATTTGCCCCACTTCCGGATTGTTAGACTTACTGGCTCTTCCGGTTCCTTTGTCAATAGTATTACATCCGGTTTCGCCCATGTTACTTCCGGTTTCGCTATTACCGGAAGTCTAGATTTTCTCTAATCCGGTTGCTCTATTACCGGAAGTTAGTCTATTTTGGGGCTTCGGTTCAATTTAAGGGATTAACTATATAGCTTACATGACTATGTTTGTAGGGGTAGTGGTCCATCAGCATCCATATTGTGTGTGTATGGACTGGTGTTTAACTGTTTTGGCAAATATTTGTATTTACATATAAAAACAGTTTTGACCATATATGTGTGAATGATATAAATATTTGGAGCATTTAAAACATTTAAAATGATAAAATGTTTAAAATTGAGTCACACGTTACAATAGGTATATAAATTATTTAAACTTACTTAAAATACATATCACAAGTCACAGTGGGAAATCATGGTATATAAGAGTACATAAGATAAGAATAAACTTTGTGGGTGATAAAGAAACGTTTAAGAGGCGTATAAAAGACGTATGAAAAACGTATAAAAACGTTTAAAAGACAGTTAAAACATGTATGGAAAATTTCTTAGATATACATGTGTCTGATGACTTTATATATCTGACCTATGTTATATGAGTTAGATATTACAAGTACTAATAGTCAGAACCGCTAGTGTTAGACTAGCTGAAACATCTTATTTTAAGATAGCTGTATTGGGGGGTAGAGGGTAATTTTGCTGGTGTACTAACAGGAGAGGAACTTTCCAGTATATCTTATATTCCAGGAACTTATCTAGTATGTAATGTTGAGAATGAGGGTTAAGTCATTTTCCTCAATGACGGAGATTTTTATTCTTATTCTCTTGGTTCTCTTGGTTTATAAGTTTGTCTGGTCTATTAGTTAGTGTATCAGGGGACCTACTAGTATATATGGATGGTTCTGTCTTCTGATCTATCAATCTAGAGCGTACAATATAGCTAGTGTGAGAACACATGCAGTCATTGGTATGCTTTTATTTGATAAAGCTGTTTGGTGGCATATTTGTTTTGTTAACCATCTATAAGAGGTAGCATTTGCTGTCTAATCTTTTCTCAAGGACAGCAAGTGTGACAGATCCTCTTTGTGATTCAGTCCCTTAGGGAAGAGACAATCCAATGTGAAGATCCATTTGGATTCATTGAATAATAATTTTTTCTCATGGTCTCCTCCTCGCCAGTTTTTCTCTATCTTCTGGATTCCAAAGAACTTAAAGTCTTTGATATTGCCTCTATGAATTGTAGAAAAGTGTCTGTACAGTGGAGTGTCTTTGTCTAATTTTTCAATGCATAATATATGTTCTCTTATTCTGTCCTTTAATGTTCTTGAAGTCTGTCCTACGTATTGTAGGCCACATGGGCAGAATATTACATAGATGACTCCCTTATCTTGGCATCTGATGAGGTCTTGTATCTTGTATTCATCCCTCTTATCATGTCCAAAGAAGTTGTTCGTTTTGACTCCACTTTTTCAGGCCTTGCAGTTCGGGCACGGGAAGAAGCCTTTAATCGTTTTTCCCTGATAGTTTGTGATAGTCCTTTTCTTATTCCTAGGGACAGTTGGGGCCAATATACCTTTTAGGTTATCGGTCTTTCTATAGATGAATCTCGGTTGTGGTATCAGTTTTTCACCAATCACATCATCTTCTTTTAGGATAGCCCAGTGTTTTCTGATGATTCTTTCCAGAATATGCCTATTAGAACTTTATTGGTACGTTTATTCTGCTGTCTTCTTCTTCTATCATTGTTTTGGTCTTATACTTTATCAGGCTGTTTCTGCTGATTTTTCCAACTTCCTCTATCTTTTCCACCAGATTTTCTTTATTGTACCCCCTTTCCAGAAATCTTTCTTTTAGTATGTCTGCTTGTTCGGCCCATTTACTGGGATTAGAACAGTTTTTTCTTACCCTTAAAAGTTGTCCTTTTGGGATATTAGCCTTCCAAGAAGAATCAAGAAGCCCGATTCAGAAAAGAAGACCCATCGAGACAAGAGAGGAGGTGAGAAACTAAGAAAGATCAAAGAGAAAAAAGAAAGACAACAGATTACATCATGCCATAGTAGTACCAGTAAAGAATCGATTAGCCCAAAAATAAAGGAATATATAATCTCAGTTCCAAACCACTGTCAGATGAAGAAGTATCAGTACTATCCTACGGTCTCAATTTCGCTCCAGCAAAAGGAATGGACAAATTCCAAACCTTCATAGGTATAAAGGAATTTGTAAGAAAGCTGACATTAAAGAGGCATTTTTCAAGAACTCCACTTGAAAGAAACATCATGCAGCAAAGGCAACTACCAGAGGATCAATACATACATACAGACCTCAAACCCAGATCTACTTTCTATCCAACAAGCAGTAAAGGCACCGCGATAGAAACTTTTGAGGCTAATGTATGTCGGGACATCAAAAATCTTAACTCAAAAAAGACAAAGCAAATCAAACATAACCTAACAAGATCTCAAATGGGAACTATAAGAAAACTTGAAAGAAATCATGAGTTGATAATTAAGCCGGCAGACAAAGGCAGCAGAATAGTTGTAATGGACAAAGAAAGGTATGAGGATGAATGTAAGAGAATCCTAGACGATGAGAAAACTTACGAAAAACTCCGAAATAACCCTGTGGAAAGATATAAAACAGAATTGGAAGTTCTACTAACAGAAGCCAAAACACAGGGGATATTGAATGACAAAGAATTCAACTATATCAAAGTATCACATTAAATTACTCCAGTCTTTTATCAACTACCTAAAATTCACAAGTCCCTAGAAAACCCGCCAGGAAGACCTATCATTTCGGGTATAGGGTCCCTGTCTAGCAATCTCTCTGAGTATGTTGACAGGAATTTGCAAAAATATGTCATAAGGCTTCCATCATACCTGAGGGATTCTACCCAAGTACTATCCATATTGGACAAGATAGTGTGGGATGAGAATTACATACTAGCAACGTGCGATGTGACATCGCTCTATACGAGCATCCCACATGAGGCAGGCTTAAAAGCCATGAATTCTTTTTTAACAAAAGACCCTGAAGTACTCGATGGACAATGTCTTTTTATACTAGACAGCATAAAATACATTCTGAGTCACAATTATTTTTGCAATAATAACACATTTTTAGACAAATTTGTGGAACAGCAATGGGGACCAGGTTCGCGCCTAGCTACGCCAATCTATACATGGGTCAATGGGAACAAATATTCTGGGACTCATGTCCAGCAGGCGCGGACCTGGTCCTATACTCAAGATATATAGACGATATCCTAATCGTCTGGAAGGGGTCAATCGAATATCTAAAATATATTATTGACGTGATGAACCAAAATCTGAGAAATGTAAGGTTCACGTTTGAATATAGTTACAACAAAATAAATGTCCTTGATCTTACAATAGAGGTTAGAAACGGTAAAATTGAAACGTCTACCTATTTCAAGAAAGTAGACTGTAACAATTACATTCATAGTATGAGCTGCCACCACCCTACTTGGAAGGCTAATATCCCAAAAGGACAACTTTTAAGGGTAAGAAAAAACTGTTCTAATCCCAGTAAATGGGCCGAACAAGCAGACATACTAAAAGAAAGATTTCTGGAAAGGGGGTACTATAAAGAAAATCTGGTGGAAAAGATAGAGGAAGTTGGAAAAATCAACAGAAACAGCCTGATAAAGTATAAGACCAAAACAATGATAGAAAAAGAAGACAGATTAATAAACGTACCGATGATAACCGAATATAGTTCTAATAGGCATATTCTGGAAAGAATCATCAGAAAACACTGGGCTATCCTAAAAGAAGATGATGTGATTGGTGAAAAACTGATACCACAACCGAGATTCATCTATAGAAAGACCGATAACCTAAAAGGTATATTGGCCCCAACTGTCCCAATGAATAAGAAAAGGACTATCACAAACTATCAGGGAAAAACGATTAAAGGCTTCTTCCCGTGCCCGAACTGCAAGGCCTGTAAAAGTGGAGTCAACGAACAACTTCTTTGGACATGATAAGAGGGATGAATACAAGATACAAGACCTCATCAGATGCCAAGATAAGGGAGTCATCTATGTAATATTCTGCCCATGTGGCCTACAATACGTAGGACAGACTTCAAGAACATTAAAGGACAGAATAAGAGAACATATATTATGCATTGAAAAATTAGACAAAGACACTCCACTGTACAGACACTTTTCTACAATTCATAGAGGCAATATCAAAGACTTTAAGTTCTTTGGAATCCAGAAGATAGAGAAAAAATGGCGACGAGGAGACCATGAGAAAATTATTATTCAATGAATCCAAATGGATCTTCACATTGGATTGTCTCTTCCCTAAGGGACTGAATCACAAAGAGGATCTGTCACACTTGCTGTCCTTGATAAAAGATTAGACAGCAAATGCTACCTCTTATAGATGGTTAACAAAACAAATATGCCACCAAACAGCTTTATCAAATAAAAGCATACCAATGACTACATGTGTTCTCACACTAGCTATATTGTACGCTCTAGATTGATAGATCAGAAGACAGAACCATCCATATATACTAGTAGGTCCCCTGATACACTAACTAATAGACCAGACAAACTTATAAACCAAGAGAACCAAGAGAGTAAGAATAAAAATCTCCCACAGTAAGGAAAATGACTTAACCCGCATTCTCAACATTACATACTAGATAAGTTCCTGGAATATAAGATATACTGGAAAGTCCCTCTCCTTTTAGTACACCAGCAAAATTACCCTCTACCCCCCAATACAGCTATCTTAAAATAAGATGTTTCAGCTAGTCTAACACTAGCGGCTCTGACTATTAGTACTCGTAATATCTAACTTATATAACATAGGTCAGATATATAAAGTCATCAGACACATGTATATCTAAGAAATTTTCCATACATGTTTTAACTGTCTTTTAAACGTTTTTATACGTTTTTCATACGTCTTTTATACGCTTCTTAAACGTTTCTTTATCACCCACAAAGTTTATTCTTATCTTATGTACTCTTATATACCATGATTTCCCACTGTGACTTGTGATATGTATTTTAAGTAAGTTTAAATAATTTATATACCTATTGTAACGTGTGACTCAATTTTAAACATTTTATCATTTTAAATGTTTTAAATGCTTCAAATATTTATATCATTCACACATATATTGTCAAAACTGTTTTTATATGTAAATACAAATATGTGCCAAAACAGTTAAACACCAGTCCATACACACACAATAAGGATGCTGATGGACCACTACCCCTACTAACATAGTCATGTAAGCTATATAGTTAATCCCTTAAGTTGAACCGAAGCCCCAAAATAGACTAACTTCCGGTAATAGAGCAACCGGTTGAGAGAAAATCTAGACTTCCGGTAATAGCGAAACCGGAAGTAACATGGGCGAAACCGGATGTAATACTATTGACAAAGGAACCGGAAGAGCCAGTAAGTCTAACAATCCGGAAGTGGGGCAAATACGGACAAGAAAGAAAAATTGTTTGATATATGCCAAATTAAAGCAATAAGAGACGCCAATAAACAGAAAAAGAACTAGATACAAACAACCCTAAAAGAATACAATAATTATAGATAAAAAAAACAATAGACGAAAAGGAAACCTTTTTTTTTTCCCCATGTAACACTGGGCCAAACAGGAAAGGGCAGACCCTTAGTTTTGGCGCCAAATTAGAGCCAATCACCTAAGTCATCAGCATATAAAGCTCCCAGAGACACATAGACCAGTACTGTCTTGATAAAGGCCTAGGAGGCCCAAAACGCGTTTTCATACTGGTGAGCACATTTTTTATTATTCCATATTGCATCTAGACGTTATTGCACTATTGTATTTTATTTCATCCACAGGTTTAGGAGGAAGATTTTGGACCTATTCGCCACATTATTCTATTCCATTTTTCTTTTTCTTTTTAATGTTTCACCTTTATCACTTTTAAACACGGTTATTGGAGGGTTTTTTTGGAAGTTTTTTGGAAGTTTTTTTGATCAGATTGGATTTAATCATCTAGGATTTATCACACATATTGACTCTCTAATTTTGAAACACTGTGCATTTGCAAGAGACATTCGTTTAATATTGATTTCTACTAAGCCACACCGGACACATCCGGTCATCACATTTTTATATATTTTTTATTTTGTACATTTTTTCACATCCACTTCCTTGATTTCAATTTTGATCACACCTGCATTGGAACGTTTATTTTGGACACTGCACTTAAAATTTGCTGTTTTAAGAACTGTTTTATCTGTGCTCAAATTGTACCCTTGTTGATTATATACTATTCTGATCCTGGACTGTTGTTGGAGTTAACAATTATACTTACCCCAACATCAGAAGGGAATTTTGTTACTGGATATCTGTAACATATTGTATCATTTTATATATATTTTTATCTCATGGATCCATGGAGATTTTAGGAAGGTTTTAATTGTATTTCTATTATTCAATTGTAATAAATATGTATCATTTTTAACACACCTATACTCTATCTACGCCTTTTTAGCTTCTCAGCGCTCACTCTATCACACACTTTACGTTTGATACAGTGCCACATAAGAGAGTAATGCACAAAATTAAGTTACTGAGAATAGCTGAAAATATTAGCTCATGGATAAATATCTGGATAAAATACAGGGAGCAACTAGTAGTAGTAAATGGATCAAACTCAGATTGGACAAATGCAATCAGTGGAGTCCCACAGGAATCAGTACTGGGCCCTGTTCTTTTTAATATTTCTATTAATGACTTGGAGCAAGGATTATATAGCAACATCTCTATTTTTGCAGATGATACAAAGTTATGTAAGGTCATTGGGTCATGGCAGGATGAACTTGCTTTTCAAGGGGATCTATAAAAATAGAAGAATGGGCAGGTAAATGGAAAATTAGATTTAATACTGTAAAAAGCAAGGTTCTATATTTTGGAAGTAAAAATAAGCTAGACTTACCCAAACATAGGAGGAAATGGGTTTGGCAGTAGTAATAGATAACAAGCTAAAGATGGGCGCACAATGCAGGGCAGCAGCTTTTAAGGCTAATTATTAGAGGCATTGCTGCAAGGGAGGAAAGCATAATTCTGTCACTTTATAAATCCCTTGCAAGGCCTTGCCGTGAGTATGCAGTACAGTTCTGGGAACCAATCTCAAAAAAATGCATTGTAGACATAGAACAAGTTCAGAGAAGGACCACAACACTAATAAGGGGAATGGAGAATTTAAGCTATAATTGAGATGTTAGTAAAACTGGGTCTGTTTTCGCTAGAAAAAAGGCACTTTAGAGGTGACATGACTACTTTATATAAATAAATACAAGACCCATATACAGAGATGTCAGAAGCTCTGTTTATTCCAAGAAAATTGTTTGTGACAAGAGGTCACAATTTAAGACTGAAGGAAATGAGATTTAATCTCCTGCAATGTAAACTTTTTTTTTTCACTGTAAGAGCAATACAATTGTGAAACTCATTACCTGAGGAGGCAGTAAATGTGAATACCTTAGATACATCTTAGATACATTTAAAATGGTTTAGATACTTTTCTGGCTAGAAGCAGAATTCAGGTATATGATTGCTTGTGTTAAATGTGTCACCTTTTTAAATGGGATTAATTTAAGCTCAACTGGAGCTTTCTTGTAAATATATTAAGATTTGTATAGATTGAACTCAATGGACCTCAAATACTATGTTACTATGTATTTTAGAAATTTGTGATTGCAGGCTCGTTCATACAATCCCGCTGTAAAGCCTCAAAAACGTTGAATGCAGCTTAATAAATCTTCCCCAGTGTGTTAAATCTCAATATCTTTTGTTCTAGAAAGTACAATGCATTGTGCTGAAGCTTTGTGTAAATTGCACTAACATAGACCTAGATTTGGAGTTTGGCGTTAGCCGTGAAAACCAGCGTTGGAGGCTCCTAACGCTGGTTTTAGGCTACCTCCGGTATTTGGAGTCACTCAAAATAGGGTCTAACGCTCACTTTTCAGCCGCGACTTTTCCATACCGCAGATCCCCTTACGTAAATTGCGTATCCTATCTTTTCAATGGGATTTTTCTAACTCCGGTATTTCGAGTCGTTTCTGAAGTGAGCGTTAGACATCTAACGACAAAACTCCAGCCGCAGGAAAAAAAGTCAGTAGTTAAGAGCTTTCTGGGCTAACGCCGGTTTATAAAGCTCTTAACTACTGTACTCTAAAGTACACTAACACCCATAAACTACCTATGTACCCCTAAACCGAGGTCCCCCCACATCGCCGCCACTCGATTAAATTTTTTTAACCCCTACTATGCCGACCGCCACCTACGTTATACTTATGTACCCCTAATCTGCTGCCCCTAACACCGCCGACCCCTGTATTATATTTATTAACCCCTAATCTGCCCCCCTCAACGTCGCCTCCACCTGCCTACACTTATTAACCCCTAATCTGCCGACCGCAAAGCGCCGCCACCTACGTTATCCTTATGTACCCCTAATCTGCTGCCCCTAACACCGCCGACCCCTATATTATATTTATTAACCCCTAATCTGCCCCCCTCAACGTTGCCTCCACCTGCCTACACTTATTAACCCCTAATCTGCCGACCGGACCTGAGCGCTACTATAATAAAGTTATTACCCCCTAATCCGCCTCACTAACCCTATAATAAATAGTATTAACCCCTAATCTGCCCTCCCTAACTTCGCCAACACCTAACTTAAATTATTAACCCCTAATCTGCCGACCGGAGCTCACCGCTACTCTAATAAATGTATTAACCCCTAAAGCTAAGTCTAACCCTAACACTAACACCCCCCTAAGTTAAATATAATTTACATCTAACAAAATTAATTATCTCTTATTAAATAAATTATTCCTATTTAAAGCTAAATTACTAAGATAAGTTACAAAAAATAAAAAAATATTTAAAAAAATATTTACAAACATAAGAAAAATATTACAACAAGTTTAAACTAATTACACCTACTCTAAGCCCCCTAATAAAACAACAAAGCCCCCCAAAATAAAAAATGCCCTACCCTATTCTAAATTAATAAAGTTAAAAGCTCTTTTACCTTACCAGCCCTGAACAGGGCCCTTTGCGGGGCATGCCCCAAAGAATTCAGCTCTTTTGCCTGTAAAAAAAAACATACAATACCCCCCCCCCCAACATTACAACCCACCACCCACATACCCCTAATCTAACCCAAACGCCCCTTAAATAAACCTAACACTAAGCCCCTGAAGATCATCTTACCTTGTCTTCACCTCACCAGGTATCACCGATCCGTCCTGGCTCCAAAATCTTCATCCAACCCAAGCGGGGGTTGGCGATCCATCATCCGGTGGCTGAAGAGGTCCAGAAGAGGCTCCAAAGTCTTCATCCTATCCGGGAAGAAGAGGCGATCCGGACCGGCAACCATCTTGATCCAAGCGGCATCTTCTATCTTCATCCGATGACGACCAGCTCCATCCTGAAGACCTCCACCGTGGACCCATCTTCTTCCGGCGACGTCCAACTGAAGAATGACGGTTCCTTTAAGGGACGTCATCCAAGATGGCGTCCCTCAAATTCCGATTGGCTGATAGGATTCTATCAGCCAATCAGAATTAATGTAGGAATATTCTGATTGGCTGTTGGAATCAGCCAATCAGAATCAAGTTCAATCCGATTGGCTGATCCAATCAGCCAATCAGATTGAGCTTGCATTCTATTGGCTGATCGGAACAGCCACATCACTTTAAAGTTGGCAAGTGTGGGGCTTTAGAAAAAAAAGGCACGGGAACTGTGTGCTTATATACATATGTATGTATGTGTTAATGTGCGTATATACAGATATTAACACATAATATATATGTATATAAGCATATACATATATATATTAAAAAAGGCTACAATTGCTGCGTGACTTTCCCCCTTCGCTTTGCTTAGGTTCTGATAGGAGCCTATGGAAGTGTGCTCTCGTGTGTGCAATGCTTCTTAGCAATGCAAACGTGAGGACACGTTCGCATTGCGCTCAACTTGTAATACTAGCGCACATAAGTGTAGAGCACTAATATCGTTTGCGCACAAGCTATATTTAGTGCTGATCGGAACAGCCAATAGAATGCGAGCTCAATCTGATTGGCTGATTGGATCAGCCAATTGGATTGAACTTGATTCTGATTGGCTGATTCCATCAGCCAATCAGAATATTCCTACCTTAATTCCGATTGGCTGATAGAATCCTATCAGCCAATTGGAATTCGAGGGACACCATCTTCGATGACGTCCCTTAAAGGAACCGTCATTCTTCAGTTGGACGTCGCCGGAAGAAGATGGGTCCACGGTGGAGGTCTTCAGGATGGAGCCGGTCGTCATCAGATGAAGATAGAAGATGCCGCTTGAATCAAGATGGTTGCCGGTCCGGATCGCCTCTTCTTCCCGGATAGGATGAAGACTTTGGAGCCTCTTCTGGACCTCTTCAGCCACCGGATGATGGATCGCCAACCGCTTGGGTTGGATGAAGATTTTGGAGCCAGGACGGATCGGTGATACCTGGTGAGGTGAAGACAAGGTAGGATGATCTTCAGGGGCTTAGTGTTAGGTTTATTTAAGGGGGGTTTGGGTTAGATTAGGGGTATGTGGGTGGTGGGTTGTAATGTTGGGGGGGGGTATTGTATGTTTTTTTTTTACAGGCAAAAGAGCTGAATTCTTTTGGGCATGCCCCGCAAAGGGCCCTGTTCAGGGCTGGTAAGGTAAAAGAGCTTTTAACTTTATTAATTTAGAATAGGGTAGGGCATTTTTTATTTTGGGGGGCTTTGTTGTTTTATTAGGGGGCTTAGAGTAGGTGTAATTAGTTTAAAATTGTTGTAATATTTTTCTTATGTTTGTAAATATTTTTTTATTTTTTGTAACTTAGTTCTTTTTTATTTTTTGTACTTTAGCTAGTTTATTTAATTGTATTTATTTGTAGGAATTGTATTTAATTAATTTATTGATAGTGTAGTGTTAGGTTAATTGTAGGTAATTGTAGGTAGTTTATTTAATTAATTTATTGATAGTGTAGTGTTAGGTTTAATTGTAACTTAGGTTAGTATTTATTTTACAGGTAATTTTGTAATTATTTTAACTATTTTAGCTATTAAATAGTTCTTAACTATTTAATAGCTATTGTACCTGGTTAAAATAAATACAAAGTTACCTGTAAAATAAATATTAATCCTAAAATAGCTATAATATAATTATAATTTATATTGTAGCTATATTAGGATTTATTTTACAGGTAAGTATTTATCTTTAAATAGGAATAATTTATTTAATAAGAGTTAATTAATTTCGTTAGATTAAAATTATATTTAACTAAGGGGGGGTGTTAGTGTTAGGGTTAGACTTAGCTTTAGGGGTTAATCCATTTATTAGAATAGCGGTGAGCTCCGGTCGGCAGATTAGGGGTTAATAATTGAAGTTAGGTGCCGGCGATGTTAGGGAGGGCAGATTAGGGGTTAATACTATTTATTATAGGGTTAGTGAGGCGGATTAGGGGTTAATAACTTTATTATAATAGCAGTGCGGTCCGCTCGGCAGATTAGGGGTTAATAAGTGTAGGCAGGTGGAGGCGACGTTGAGGGGGGCAGATTAGGGGTTAATAAATATAATATAGGGGTCGGCGGTGTTAGGGGCAGCAGATTAGGGGTACATAGGGATAATGTAAGTAGCGGGGGTTTACGGAGCGGCAGATTAGGGGTTAAAAATAAAATGCAGGTGTCAGCGATAGCTGGGGCGGCAGATTAGGGGTTAATAAGTGTAAGGTTAGGGGTGTTTAGACTCGGGGTACGTTTGTGCTCAATGTACCCCTGAGTCTGTCTCACCCTGTGAATGTTGAATCTACTTAAATAAAGATGTTTTTTTACCTGCACTAAGGCCTGCGGCTGTGATCAGTTTCAATACAGGTAACTCTATTTGTTTATTTAACCGTACGTTTGGATGCCGGAGGAGTGAATCCATACCTGGTATTGGGACGGCCTGAGGGGCGTGACGGAGTGCGGCAACAGCGGTGAGATTATACCTGTTTTACTTACATATCTGTAGTTCTTACCAAGAACCATTGCAAGATTGAACTTTATTACTGCCACCACTTGCCGACAGCACGGCCTTATCCTCTCAGCCTAACACATTGGTCTGTTACTTCTCACTGACTATAAGCTCTATTTGGCAAGTTATTACTTCACTTTACTTGTCAAAAGACAAAAGCAATACGCCATTTTATTATTGTATATGCAAAACCGGTTTGTATACTTAGTAAGTCAGTGGCTTAATTACAACGTGCAGTTCTTACGAACTTTGTGTGTTACATGTTAGAGTGTTAGGTGCAGACGTAGGAAGTGTTTCCCCATAGCAAACAATGGGGCTGCGTTAAGAGCTGAACGCGGCTTTTTTGCAGGTGTTAGGTTTTTTTTCAGCTCAAACAGCCCCATTGTTTCCTATGGGGGAATCGTGCACAAGCACGTTTTTGAGGCTGGCCGCGTCCGTAAGCAACTCTGGTATTGAGAGTTGAAGCTGCGTTAAAAATGCTCTATGCTCCTTTTTTGGAGCCTAACGCAGCCTTTATGTGGACTCTCAATACCAGAGTTATTTTTATGGTGCGGCCAGAAAAAAGCCGGCGTTAATTTTTCGGGTCGTTACCGACAAAACTCCAAATCTAGCCGATAATGTTTGTATTTTACGTCTTATACATGGTAATCGATTCAAAGGTTATTGTAAATAACAGGTGATGCTATTTCATCCAGTGTGACTAATGAAATCAATGATCGCATATATAATGTATTATGTCATATAGAGTATTATTGATTATTTCCTGTATTATATGAAGTTTAATGTCTGATTTTCTGGACTTTTTGTTTTAGAACAATACATCAAGCCTAGCTTTAGCCAGTCAGTGGGGATTTAAATAAAATCATTGGCTTTAAGAATATTTATTTATTTAATTTTTTTATTGTTATTAACATTAATGCTATCTGGATAACTGTGGCAAAATGTTGGTCTTTATGAAAAATGTTGTAAAATAAATGTCTGCTATTTACCTTAGTTTTTGAAATAACATTTATGATTCAAACTAGTGTGTTTTGTAGTAAGCCTTGATATAGCAATGATAGGATAAACCACTGTAATCAGTTTTAATAACTGCCAATTACTATGTACACCGGCATGCTGCCATCCTAGCAGATGTGCATGAATGGAGACCATCAAGAGACCATGCATGAACATCTCAAACATTTGTTGAGGGCAAAATCCTTAGCCAGAAATGTCAAATAATTTTCAAAAACTGCATAATGTTTTGGACAGAAAATACATGGTTCCAAAGATATGTTATGAAATATAAATCAGGTATGAACTTTTTACCATAGTTGTTACAAAACTGATTTTCTATGATTAAAAAAAGTAAACATATTTTTATTATATGATCTATTTTTAAAGGATGTTTAATATGAAACATAATATGTAAAATTGTTAATTTTTTTAATAAAATATTCATGATTTATATATTATCAAATAGCAAAAAGATATTGAACACAAATTTTAAATCCTAACCCAAAAGAAAAAAACAAAAAAAAAAAAGGTCTGAATATTTATTTGTGTGTGTTCTCACTACCTAATTAATAGTTGGAGATTAAACTAACTGCGCTCCATTTATCAAAGCTTCAACTTTCAATTTGTCTAATCTTATTTTTAGACACATTTTTTTGCTTTCCAAAGTTATTAAGCAGAAAAGCATCTTAAAATGCTGTTCATCTCATCACAATAGAACCTTAATCACCAAAGTTTGATTTTGTTCATCTCCACACATATTCCACGTTTACTGATCGTCAGTCTGGCAGGTTTCTAAGCTATCAAGCAGTCATCTTGTTCTATTCACCCATCAAACAATGTTGCGAATATGACTACAAAAAAATATGGTATGGGAGCATTGATTGTGTTCCCTTTACCACATGAAGGTAGATCTCCGAAGTAACCATTAACACTGTGTCACTTCTTGCATTGGCTTGTGGTGTTATGGGAGGAAATGAGGGAGGTGGGCGGGTGGTGCATCATGGGATGAGAAATGAGGGGAGGAAGGAAGGATTCTCTTTGCTACATAAAAGTAAATGTTAAGTGAGGGAGGGATGGAATCCCTACACTATGGAAAGGGATGAGGGAGGGGGGAAGGGGCTCCTCCATACAGGGTTAGATTACGGATATAGTGCAATTGTTAGCACGATAGTGCAAACATGATCACCAGATTGAAGTATTTTTTGCGCTTGACTCAGTATTACAAGTGGCTGAGTTTGTGCGAACTTGCAGTAATTTACACTCCCGATATTTTCCATGGGTAGCATTGAGCATCAATGTGCGCTTATATTAAAAGTTACCGAAAATTGCATTTAATGTCCAAACTTTTTACATGAATTCAAACCTCACATAAAGAGTTTGCAATTATCACAAAAAAATAAAAGTTAATAAAGTTTTTCCACCTACACTAATGTGAGAATACAGGTCTGTATATCTCTTGAAATAAAACTTGATGGACTGAATATTTAATTATATGGTGAATGTTTGTATTCATAATCACCAATAATACCATAGCTTAGGTATCAGGCACCTGTATGAATACAATGTTAATAAAGATTTGTGTAAATAGTCACATCACACATGACTCTGTAGATGAGACAGACTCTGTTTATAAGTTGATGAAACAGAAAAAGTTATAGCATAGAAAACATACTATAATATAGAATTCTGAAAGAGATATTTAAATTGGTGATTCAGAGGTTACAAGCAAAACTGCTTAGACAAAAGTTAAAGAGGTGAGAATGTATTTTGTAATCCAGAGATTAATGATTCACATGTACGCAATGAAGTTATTAATTCCTCATAACGTTCTTCAGTAATGCATTACTAACTTATAATTTCCTAGCATGCTATCAAGATAACCGTTGGTGCACATACCTTAATCTGAATTGGAAATCAGGTTTTGTGAGGCTGCTTGTCTTACTAGTCAGAGAGAACCCCAGCGTCTAATGCAGAAGTAGGAGAGCAGCTTCCGATGCAAACAGCAAGGCTGATTCTGGCGTGCAGCGCGGTGAAACAGCTGAATCGGTGATGACGTCACCAGCAGCCTGAGCGTCCGTGAGCAGGCTGGTTCAGTGGATGCGGATGATACACACAGCTGACACAAAACAAAGATAGAGTACACTCCTAATTTTCAAGGAGATAAGTTAGTAAAAATACTTAGAAGGTCCCAAGGATATTAGGAACTTGAAGTTTGTTCCTCAATAAATGAAGCTTTAGAATAAGACTGCAAATGGCTTAATAAATAAAAAGTTACTAGAGAGACAAATTAACTGTCCTCTATTTCTCTTTAATAATCAAGCAATGAATCTTGGAAAAGGTGGTGTTTAAATAGGGTTAGGTTAGGGGAGGAGTACTTGTCTTAAAGGCATATTGAGTAGCCAAATGCTGACAACTATCCACCCCCTACACTATTAACCCCTAAACCGCCATATAGCACACCCCAATTTACTCTGTTACATTAGTAATCTCTAAACCACCACATAGCCCACCCCAAATTACATGGCTAACCTAGTTACCCCTAAACCTCCACATAGACCCTCACTACAAACTCCCTATATTAGTAACCTCTAAACCATCACAGCCCCATCTCAAAATACCCCCTAACCTATTCAAACCCTAACCACAACAACCCCTTCAAAATACTCCCTAATCTCCTAAAAGCTAACCCCCCATGTAACCTAACCTAAGACCCCCTAATTTGCAAAAAAACACTACCATTGCAAAAATAAAACCACTAGCATTACAAAAAAATAAAAATAAAATAAAAAACAGTCGGCTAGATTTAGAGTTTTGTCGGTAACGACCCGCGTAGCTAACGCTGGCTTTTTTCTGGCCGCACCTTTAAAATAACTCTGGTATTGAGAGTCCACAGAATGGCTGTGTTAGGCTCCAAAAAAGGAGCGTATAGCATATTTAACGCAACTTCAACTCTCGATACCAGAGTTGCTTACGGACACGGCCAGCTTCAAAAATGTGCTCGTGCACGATTCCCCCATACACCTGCAAAAAAGCCGCATTCAGCTCCTAATGCAGCCCCATTCTTAACTATTTAATAGCTATTGTACCTGGTTAAAATAAATACAAAGTTACCTGTAAAATAAATATTAATCCTAAAATAGCTATAATATAATTATAATTTATATTGTAGCTATATTAGGATTTATTTTACAGGTAAATATTTAGCTTTAAATAGGAATAATTTATTTAAGAAGAGTTAATTAATTTCGTTATATTAAAATGATATTTAACTTAGGGGGTGTTAGTGTTAGGGTTAGACTTAGCTTTAGGGGTTAATACATTTATTAGAATAGCGGTGCGGTCCGGTCGGCAGATTAGGGGTTAATAAGTGTAGGCAGGTGGAGGCGACGTTGAGGGCGGCAGATTAGGGGTTAATAAATATAATATAGGGGTCGGCGGTGTTAGGGTCAGCAGATTAGGGGTACATAGCTATAATGCAGGTGGCGGCGCTTTGCGGTCGGCAGATTAGGGGTTAATTATTGTAGGTAGCTGGCGGCGACGTTGTGGGGGGCAGGTTAGGGGTTAATAAATATAATACAGGGGTCGGCGCTGTTAGGGGCAGCAGATTAGGGGTACATAAGTATAACGTAGGTGGCGGTCAGCAGATTAGGGGTTAAAAAAATTAATTGAGTGGCGGCGATGTGGGGGGACCTAGGTTTAGGGGTACATAGGTAGTTTATGGGTGTTAGTGTACTTTAGAGTACAGTAGTTAAGAGCTTTATGAACCGGCGTTAGCCCAGAAAGCTCTTAACTACTGACTTTTTTCTGCGGCTGGAATTTTGTCGTTAGATTTCTAACGCTCACTTCAGACACGACTCTAAATACCGGAGTTAGAAAGATCCCATTGAATAGATAGGATACGCAAATGACGTAAGGGGATCTGCGGTATGGAAAAGTCACGGCTGAAAAGTGAGCGTTAGACCCTTTTTTGACTGACTCCAAATACCGGCGGTAGCCTAAAACCAGCGTTAGGAGCCTCTAACGCTGGTTTTCACGGCTACCTCCAAACTCCAAATCTAGGCCAGTAAGAGCTATACTAAAAAAAAGCCCACCCCTAAAAAAAAGTAAACTAACACTAAAACCTACACCTACCTACCTAAAAATTGCCCTGAATTTTTAAAGCAGTGCCCTAGTTGAAGTGATCAGTCTCTTGCATAAAAAAATCCATATACTAAAACTGAAGTAATCCCCCATAAAAAAGAGCATCAATGATTATGCTCTTTTGAAAAACCAAAACTAAACCTCTCCAAAAATCTCTAATGCTAAACCCTAAAAGTCTGTACTCACCAAATTGAATCCAGCTCCTTAGTAGGCAGCTGCTGTGGTGCTCCACTTTTCTCTTCTTCCATTGCGGTGCTCCTGTGGGGGTGTCCTTTTCTTTCATCTGTCTTCTTTTCGTATGATCTTCTGTCCAACATCCTCTGTATGCTGTCCCCAGAGCACACTGCAGCTTAAATGCGAGGTTCCCCCTTATACAGGGGTGCCCTTGCATTTCTATTGGCTGATTTTTTTAATTCTTAGCCCAATCAGGTTCTTTATGGGTGAGCTTTTTTTTAAGGGGACTTTAGTTTTAGGATACTGGCTGTTTGTTTGTTTTTTTTGGTAATTTTTTGTAATTCTAGAATGGTAGTGCTTTTAATTTTTTGTAACTTAAAGGGTCTTAGGTTAGGGGTCTTGTGAGATTTGTTGTTAGGAGATTAGGGGATATTTTGCTATGGGGGTTGTGGCATTTAAGGGGTTAATACGTTAAGGGGTATTTTGCAATGGGAGTTGTGGCAATTTGGTGGTTATTAGGTTAGGGGGTATTGACAGTTTTGAGGTTACAGTTTATAGCAGTGGACTATGTGGCAGTTTAGGAGTTACTAGTGTAGGGAGTATATAGAAGTGTGGTATGTGGTGGCTTAGGGGTTAATATTGTTACAGGTAATTTGTGGTGGGCTATGTGATGCTTTAGGAGTTACTAACGTAGGTAGTTTATTTATGAGGGGGTTGTGTTGTTTAGAGTTTATTAGACAGGGGGTTTATAGTGATGGGGGTTAACTCGCAAGTGTAGGTGTTAGGTTTTATTTAGCATATAGCTCCATTGAATTCAATGGGGTTACTGTGATATTGTGAATGTTATATTCTCTGGTTAACTTTTTGCACGTGTTGAGTTTCGTGCGAGCAGAGCATTTTTACTTTCAACTTGTGAAACCTTCGCTACCCGCACAAAAAGTTAACGTCTAGCGATATTAAAGCTCGAGTGGGGAGAGGTAATTATCACTCCACTTGTAATCTAGCTTACAATCAGTTGGGAGGGAGGGTGATATTACTGAGCAACAGAAAAAAAATGTTATATAAAAAATAAACCCAATAAACTGGGTACTGGCAGACGGCTACCAGTACCTAAGATGGGGGCACCTAGTGAGAGGGAAGGGTAAGAGGGCTGTTGGGGAGATCAGGGAGGTGGTGGGTGAAAAGTGTTTCCTACACTAAAGAAGAAAATAAAATACTCTCTAAACTGCATTGTAATTAATATGGTGATAAACGGTGAGGGAGGGAAGAAAGCTGTTTGGGGGGAATCAGGTAGGGATGGGAGGGGGAGCTGTCAGATGGGAGGGTAATCTTTACACTACAGCCAAAATTAACTCCATTAACTACTGAAAATTACAGAAGTGCAATATGCAGCTGCAATAAGCGACCTTCTAATTGCCAGAAACTTTGACAAAGACATTCATGCATGCTGTTTCTGAATAAAGGAGGCCCGAAAAGCTTTTAAAACAATTTTTCTTACAATTTTTTGTGTAACTAATTTTAGTGAGTGCTCCAAAGTTTGAGAATAAGTTAACTTTATTTTTAATATGATTGCCTTTTGCACCAAAAGGTGGCATGATTATGGGCCTAGATCAATACTTTGGGTTGACTACTAAATATATATATATCTGGGCCTCTATTTAACAAGGTCTGGCGAACCTGATCCGACAGTGTGGATCAGGTCCGCAAGACATCGCTGAATGCGGAGAGCAATACGCTCTCCATATTCAGTATTGCACCAGCAGCTCACAAGAACTGCTGGTGCAACCCTGCCCTCTGCAGACTCGTGGCCAATGGACCACCAGCAGGGGGTGTCAATCAACCCGATCATACTCGATCGGGTTGATTTCCAACGATGTCTGTCCGCCTGCATGTCTTTGTGACCGCTGCTTCATAACTGCTGTTTCTGGCGAGTCTAAAGACTCGCCAGAAACACGGGCTGTCAAGCTCCTTTTGGAGCTTGATAGATAGGCCCCATAGTGTTGATAGGTAAATAAAAAAAATAAAAACAACAAGGCTTTTTATCTGTTTAAATGGAGTAATAGCAAAAATGCTAGTACTTTGGGGAAGTTTTTCAAAATTTCCCTGACCTTAAAGGGACACTGAACCCAATTTTTTTTTCTTTCATGATTCAGATAGAGCATGCAATTTTAAGCAATTTTCTAATTTACTCCTATTATCAATTTTTCTTTATTCTCTTGCTATCTTTATTTGAAAAAGAAGGCATCTAAGCTAAGGAGTCAGCACATTTTTTTGTTCAGAACAATGGACAGCACTTTTTTATTGGTGCTGTCCAATCAGCAAGGACAACCCAGGTTGTTCACCAAAAATAGGCTGGCATCTAAACTTACATTCTTGCTTTTCAAATAAACATACCAAGAGAATGAAGACAATTTGATAACAGGAGTAAATTAGAAAGTTGCTTAAAATTGCATGCTCTATCTAAATCACGAAAGACAAAATTTGGGTTCAGTGTCCCTTTAAGGGGTTAAAGTAAACAAAGGAAGTGTCAGCTATAAAAAGGCAATGATCAACTTTGTTTTTTCATAGTCTTGAACCTACACCCATTGCTTTCTCATATGTAGTGCTCTTTAAAACATGAATATATTTATGCTAATGTTTAGTTTCAGAATCCTTCTTAGACGCAGGAGAAGGAGAATGGTAGTTAAAAACCAGGACAGGACAATTCAAGAACCATCAAAAAGGCATATTATAGAAATTATAATTTCTAAACTAATAATTGATTTTAATGCTGCTTTGATATCAATCAATTATGGTGGACATTACTGCGACCATTTCAGAACACTACATTTTATAAATAGAGCACAGATTCCATTGTATATTACTTTCTTGGCTACATTTAATATTATAAAGTTAAAAAAAAATGCATCACCCTCCAGTGGGCGGGTTGAGCAGCAACAGCATTTGGAAAGAGCTCTGTTTAGAATTTCTAGGTTTAACTTATAATATCTGCTGATTTTTAGCTGTTGTAAGTTGCCCAGCTTATATCTTGGCAATACGGCTGCCAGATAGGGGTGATCTGGGCTCGGATCACTGCTTTTGAGAGTTGGAGACCTATCATCAAGTTTCCCCCTCTGGAGGCAAAGACACAAGAAGTTCAGGACAAGCTGACGAAACACGCATGTACTCACAATACTGGTAACTCACTAAGATCTAGACTAGAGATCAGCAACTTGGGACCAGTATAGCACCATAACACATCAGACTGACTACATAGAGAAGCGGAGAAAGCTTGCGCAAATCTACCCACATGGTAGCAGTCATCTTGGCTAATTGAGGTGTCGCATCTTGAAAAAATGCACTGAACTGAAAGACTTAAACCACTAACCTGAGATCTTCTACCAGAACGGCACACAAAGTACACTTAAGAAGTAGAGGGATATAGTCACTGAGTGAACCACGGAATCTGTAACAGAAGATCACTCACCTGGACCGGTGCCATACTGCACTAATGACGTAAAGTTTTCAAGCTGCAAAAGGGACGCAGTGAAGGAAGGGAAAATCTCCAACAAGTGTTCAGGAATCTGCTCCCACTGTTATTTACTTCTTTATTATACCTCTGCAAAGGAAATCAGGAGCCATGGAAGACACTGCTCCGACTGCTAAGACTGCAGAACTAATGGACAGCACTTACTAAGCATAGTATACCTATGTAAAAACCCAATCTAATATTCTATTTTGGTAGCCCTGGTTGGTAAGCATATTGTATCCATTTGCAGTGAGCTAATAGTTAAGTAAATATTTTAATATCTGAAATATCTTTTTTGTGTATTGCAAAGGTTCTGTATTGTTGCCCAACCACATAACATTCAGTGCACCCTTTTTATTTATTTTTTTCCCCATACTTAGGAATTGTGACCAACAGGTTAACTTCTGCTATATGTACCCTAGTAGCTCTCTAAAGGTTTACATAGTGGTATATGGATAAATTCCTCAAAGCTCACAGCATGTCACATAGAACTAAATCTAATGACAAACAACTAAAAACAGTCACTGAACCCACAGGGTTAACCTTAACTTCTGACACTATCCCTGAAAATAGGGACATTGATGGGTCCCATTGTGAGACAAATCTCAGTGTTATTTTTACCAAAAAGGGATAACTTGCAGAAGGGTATGGAGGCTTTAGCAGGGGATGTGAAACAATTTTATGCCAGAGTAACTGAAGCAGAAAACAGAATATCTGATCTAGAAGATAATAACGTGTGTCTCCTCAGTTTTGCAGAAAAGATCAAACAGTCAGATCTCTTAAGATTTGTAGAAACAACTTTACCTGCACTATTAGGTCTGTCCCCAGCGGAAATGGAGGGAAGTGTTGAAAGAGCTCACAGAGTGGGACCAGAGAGGGGGATAGCTAAGGGAGGAGACCGACCTAGACCTGTAATGATTAAATTCCTACATTTTCAGGTCAAAGTCATAATTCTTAGAGCATACAGAAAGATAGGAACCCTCTTGTTCAAAGATACTCAACTACTCTTGTTTCAGGATTACTCAGCCGATTTAATGAAAAGGTGTAGGTAGTTCTCCCCCATATGCACGACACTAAACAATGAAGGTACCCAGGCCTTTTTGTTATACCCTGCCAAACTTAAGATTGTCACAAAAAATGGTCCTAAATTCTTTGATAATCCGGCAGAAGCGCAGGAGTACCTTAAGGACAGAGATAATTCCCCTATAAGAAAATCTCCAAGGCACAATAATCTAGAGTTGGGCTGAATATTCAATGCTCACTATTAATCATGATCATTTAACTGGTTGTGTACAAGTTACACATTTATTTATGTTAGTATTGAAATGTCAATTAAACTTATATATACATACTTTCTAATTCTGGTATCTGAAATGATTGTAATGATCAACACTTTCAACTTATCTGGGTATGATGTACCTAATGTTTTTCTATTGCTTACACCACATTTGTTAACTTTTAGTAATTATAAGATTGTTTTACTAGTTAATAAAATGTTACTTCAATTATGAATGTTTAAAGATACTAAATACACACTGTTGTGGCCATACTTAAAATGGAAAAGTGCTGGCTGGGGGGGGGGGGGGGGAGAGTGGAAGAGTCCTTTTTTTCTCAGACCTTGATACTATATTTGAATTCCAGATACCATCTTGTAATGTGGGGGGAATAAATTCCCCCATGAAACGTAAGGGCATGCTCACACATTTGAGGAGAAAGGGGGCTGACATAGCTTTTTTTGCAGGATGCACCTTATAGACACGGAGCATATAAAATTAAAATCAGATTGGGTAGGCCAACTGGCATTTGTATCACATAATAGTTCCAGCAGAGGGGTCGTTATATTATTTGGCAAAAGACTACAAGCTGATATTCTAACAGTCATAAAAGACCCAGAAGCAAGGTACCTCATAGTTCAGACCAACATAGAAGGTCAGGTCTACAAATTATGTAACATTATGGTCCAAACAAAAAAGACAAGGAATTCTGAGACACACTCTTGAGGGCCCTTACACCCTTTCTAGACACACCCATAATCTTGGGAGGAGACTATGGGGGATATTTATCAAAGCCTCAACTATGCTGCATTCGCCGGCACCAATATGCTTTACTAACATCACAGTCACGGACCTGAATACAATCTCCATATTTATATAAAAAGCCGGCAAAAAGACATGCACCAAGTACGGGGCGATGAGCATTGGACTGTTGTTAACTAACAGTCATCGATCTAGCGTCTATTCGGCTTTTTCCAAACTTTATTTATACCCTATCACTAAACGCCACCACTATACTAAAATGTTTAACCCCTATCCCGCCACTCCTGGACCACGCCGCAACCTAAATAAAGTTATTAACCCATATCCCGCTGCTCCCGGACCTCGCCACAACCTAAATAAAGTTATTAACCCAAATCCTGCTGCTTCCGGACCCTGCCGCAACCTAAATAAATGTATTAAGCCCTAAACATCTGGCCTCCCACATCACTACCACTAACTAAACCTATTAACCCCTAAACCACCAGTTAATAAACTAAATTAAGCTATTAACCCCTAAACCTAACAAGCCGCTAACTTTAAATAAAAATTACAACATCCCTATCTTAAAATAAATTTAAACTTACCTGTAGAATTAAAATAAACTATTTTAAACTATTAATTAACCTACCCTAACTATTATACTACAATTAAAATAAACTACCAATTAAATTAACAAAATTACATATTAAAAAACCTAACCCTACTCAAATTATTTAAATCTACTATTAAACATTATTAAAAATTACTAAATTACCAAAAACATTAAACGCTAAGTTACAAAAAATAAAAACACTAAATTACGGAAAAAAATAAAAAAATAAAAAAGAATTACACCTAATCTAATAGCCCTATCAAAATAAAAAAGCCTCCCCCAAAATAAAAAAAACCCTAGCCTATAATAAACTACCTTAAAAGGGCCATTTGTGGGGCCTTGCCCCAAAAGAAATCAGCTCTTTTACCTGTAAAAAAAAATTACAGACACCCCCCCCAACAGTAAAACCCACCACCCAACCAACCAACCCCCCTAAATAAAAAAATAAATAAATCTAAAATAACCTAAGCTCCCCATTGCCCTGAAAAGGGCATTTGTATGGGCATTGCCCTTAAAAGGGCATTTAGCTCTAAAAATAAAACCCACCCAAAAAAACCTTAAATAAACCTAACACTAACCCCTAACAATCCACTTACAGTTATTGAAGTTCTGCTTGAAGGATCCATCCAACCGGCAAAAAGTCTTCATCCGGGCGGCCTCTTCCATCTTTATCCAGCCGGCGAAGTCCTCATCCAGGCGGCAAGAAGTCTTCACCCAGACAGCATCTTCTATGACAGCTCAATCCTATTGGCTGATTGGAATAGCCAAAAGGATGAGAGCTGCTCAAATCCTATTGGTTGATTGGAACAGCCAATAGGATTTTAGCAGTTCTAATCCTATTGGCTGATTGGAACCTTTAAGCCAATAGGAATGCAAGGGATGCCATCTTGGATGATGTCACTTACTTTGAAGTTCCAGTTTACGGCGGCAACAATATGAAGAGGAGCTCCACGCCGGATGTCTTCAGGATGGACCAGCTCCATGCTGGATGGATGAAGATAGAAGATGCCGCCTGGATGAAGACTTCTTGAAACCTGGATGAGGACTTCCCCGGCTGGATGAAGATGGATGAGGCTGACCGGATGAAGACTTTTTGCCGGCTGGATGGATCCTTCAAGCGGAACTTCAATAACTGTAAGTGGATCATCGGGGTTTAATGTTAGGTTTATTTAAGTTTTTTTTTGGGTGGGTTTTATTTTTAGATTAGGGTCTGGGCAGGTAAAAGAGCTAAATGCCCTTTTAAGGGCATTTCATTTTTTTTTGGTAATTTATTATTTATTTTTTTTGTTGTTAATTTTTTTTTTATTGAAGTTTTCAGTAATAATTACATTACAAATATACAAGTTTTGTCGGTAAAGACCTGCGGGGCTAAAGAGCCTTTTTTTCCAGCGCTCACTTAAGCCAATGCTGGTATTACAAGTTTTCTGAATGGCTGCGTTAGCCTCAGAAAAGTGAGCCTGGAGCAAATTTAGCTCCACTTCTCACTGTAATACCAGCGTTGCAGGCTAAAACGTGCTCGTGCACGATTTACCCATAGGAAACAATGGGGCTGAGCTGGCTGGAAAAAGACCTTTAAAAAAGCAGTGTCCAGCTTCTAATGCAGCCCCATTGTTTCCTATGGGAAAAAAAAGTTATGTCTGCACCTAACACCCTAACATGAACCCTGAGTCTAAACACCCCTAATCTTACACTTATTAATTCCTAATCTGCCGCCCCCGCTATCGCTGACACCTACATTATATTATTAACCCCTAATCTGCTGCTCCAGAAACCGCCGCCACCTACATTATCCCTATGAACCCCTAATATACTGCCCCCAACATCGCCGCCACCTATATTATAGTTATAAACCCCTAATCTACCACCCCCAATGTCGCCGCCACCTACCTACACTTGTAATCTGCCGACCGGACATCGCCGCCACTATAATAAATGTATTAACCCCTAAACCGCCGCACTCCTGCCTCACAAACACTATAATAAATTGTATTAACCCCTAATCTGCCGTCCCTAACATCTCTGCCACCTACCTAAAATTATTAACCCCTAATCTCCCACCCCCAAAGTCGCCGCTACTATAATAAAGTTATTAACCCCTAAACCTAAGTCTAATCCTAACACCCCCCTAAGTTAAATATAATTTAATTAAATCTAAATAAAATTACTATCAAATAAATTATTCCTATTTAAAACTAAAATACTTACCTGTAAAATAAACCCTAATATAGCTACAATATAATTTAATAATTACATTGTAGCTATTTTAGGATTTATATTTATTTTACAGGTAACTTTGTATTTATTTTAACTAGGTACAATAGCTATTAAATAGTTAATAACTATTTAATAGCTACCTAGTTAAAATAATTAGAAAATTACCTGTAAAATAAATCCTAACCTAAGTTACAAATACACCTAACACTACACTATCAATAAATTAATAAAATAAGTTAAATACAATTATCTAAAATAAAATACAAATAAATAAACTAAACTATATTACAAAAAATAAAAAAATATTACAAGAATTTTAATCTAATTACACCTAATCTAAGCCCCCTAATAAAATAAAAAAGCCCCCCAAAATAATAAAATTCCCTATCCTAAACTAAATTACAAAGTAATCAGCTCTTTTACCAGCCCTTAAAAGGGCTTTTTGCGGGGCATTGCCCCAAAGTAATCAGCTCTTTTACCTGTAAAAAAATTAAATACAATACCCCCCCAACATTACAACCCACCACCCACACCCCTACTCTAAAACCCACCTGATCCCCCCTTAAATAAACCTAACACTACCCCATTGAAGATCACCCTACCTTGAGCCGTGTTCACCCAGCCAGGCACCGATGGGCCAGAAGAGGTCCTCCATCCAGCAGAAGTCTTCATCCAAGCGGCATCTTCTATCTTCAATCAACCAGAGCGGAGCGGGTCCATCTTCTATCCAGCCGACGCGGAGCCATCCTCTTCTTCCGATGTCCTAACGAAGAATGAAGGTTCCTTTAAATGAAGTCATCCAAGATGGCATCCCTCGATTTCTGATTGGCTGATAGAATTCTATCAGCCAATCGGAATTAAGGTAGGAAAATTCCTATTGGTTGATTTAATCAGCCAATCGGATTGAAGTTCAATCCGATTGGATGATTGGATCAGCGAATAGAATTGACCTTGCATTCTATTGGCTGATCCAATCATCCAATCGGATTGAACTTCAATCCGATTGGCTGATTAAATCAACCAATAGGAATTTTCCTACCTTAATTCCGATTGGCTGATAGAATCCTATCAGCCAATCAGAATTTGAGGGACCCCATCTTGGATGACGTCATTTAAAGGAACCTTCATTATTCGTTAGGACATCGGAAGAAGAGGATGGCTCCGCATCGGCTGTATAGAAGATGGACCCGCTCCGCTCTGGTTGATTGAAGATAGAAGATGCCGCTTGGATGAAGACTTCTGCTGGATCGAGGACCTCTTCTGTCCCGATCGGATGAAGACTTCTGCTGGTCCGGATGTCCTCTTCTGGCCCATCGGTGCCCGGCTGGGTGAACACTACTCAAGGTAGGGTGATCTTCAATGGGGTAGTGTTAGGTTTATTTAAGGGGGGATTGGATGGGTTTTAGAGCAGGGGTGTGTGGGTGGTGGGTTGTAATGTTGGGGGGGGGGTATTGTATTTGGGTTTTTTTACAGGTAAAATAGCTGATTACTTTGGGGCAATACCCCGCAAAAAGCCCTTTTAAGGGCTGGTAAAAGAGCTGATTACTTTGTAATTTAGTTTAGGATAGGGAATTTTATTATTTTGGGGGGCTTTTTATTTTATTAGGGGGCTTAGATTAGGTGTAATTAGATTAAAATTCTTAAAATATTTTTTTATTTTTTGTAATTTAGTGTTTGTTTTTTGTAATATAGTTTAGTTAATTTATTTGTATTTTATTTTAGATAATTGTATTTAACTAATTTAATTAATTTATTGATAGTGTAGTGTTAGGTGTATTTGTAACTTAGGTTAGGATTTATTTTACAGGTAATTTTGTAATTATTTTAACTAGGTAGCTATTAAATAGTTATTAACTATTTAATAGCTATTGTACCTAGTTAAAATAAATACAAAGTTGCCTGTAAAATAAATATAAATCCTAAAATAGCTACAATGTAATTATTAAATTATATTGTAGCTATATTAGGGTTTATTTTACAGGTAAGTATTTAGTTTTAAATAGGAATAATTTATTTAATGATAGTAATTTTATTTAGATTTAATTAAATTATATTTAATTTAGGGGGTGTTAGGGTTAGGGTTAGATTTAGGTTTAGGGGTTAATAACTTTATTCTAGTAGCAGCGACATCGGGGGCGGGAGATTAGGGGTTAATAATTGTAGGTAGGTGGAGGTGATTTTAGGGACGGCAGATTAGGGGTTAATACAATTTATTATAGTGTTTGCTAGGCAGGAGTGCGGCGGTTTAGGGGTTAATACATTTATTATAGTGGCGGCAATGTCCGGTCGGCAGATTAGGGGTTAATAAGTGTAGGTAGGTGGCGGCGACGTTGGGGGTGGCAGATTAGAGGTTAATAACTTTAATGTAGGTGTCGGCAATGTTAGGGGCAGCAGATTAGGGGTTCATAGGGATAATGTAGGTGGCGGCGGTGTCCAGTCGGACGATTAGGGGTTAAATAATTTTATTTTAGTGTTTGCGATGTGGGGGGGCCTCAGTTTAGGGGTTCATAGGTAATTTATGGGTGTTAATGTACTTTGTAGCACTTTAGTTAAGAGCTTTATGTTCCGGCATTAGCCCATAAAACTCTTAACTACTGACTTTTATATGCGGTAGGTGTCTTGGAGGTAGAGGCTCTACTGTTCACTTCTTCCAAGACTCGTAATAGCAACGTTAGACAAATCCCATTAAAAAGATAGGATACGCAATTCTTGAAGTATATGTGTATATATCTTGTTAGCTACTCATGGTTAAAAAGTAAAAACTTCTATAATTTGGGAGCTTGTGCTACTAGTAATCAGAAATGGCTATACAATACAAAACTCTATGTGAGTAGCCCACAGAGGACGTTGTAGTCTGTAGTTGGAGCTATAAATGCCTTCCGAGTCACCCACCTAGGATTGGTAGTGTATCTAGAAGCCTCAAGGTATCTATGTTCATACAAAAAAACAAGAATTCATGTTGTCAGTAAAGTGGGCATTAATATTTTACGCCTAGATTTAGAGTTTTGTGGCCAAAGGGATGCGTTAGCTACGCATGGTTTTTTCCCCCCGCACCTTTTAAACAATGCTGGTATTTAGAGCTGTCTGAAGGGCTGCGTTAGGCTCCAAAAAGGGAGCGTACAGACATATTTACCACCACTGCAACTCTCAATACCAGCATTGCTTACTGACGCGGCCAGCTTCAAAAACGTGCTCGTACACGATTCCCCCATTGGAAACAATGGGGCAGTTTGAGCTTAAAAAAAACCTAACACCTGCAAAAAAGCAGCGTTCAGCTCCTAACGCAGCCCCATTGTTTCCTATGGGGAAACACTTCCTAAGTCTGCACCTAACACCCTAACATGTACCCCGAGTCTAAACACCCCTAGCCTTACACTTATTAACCCCTAATCTGCCGCCCCCGCTGTCACTGACCCCTGCATATTATTTTTAACCCCTAATCTGCCGCTCCGTACACCGCCGCAACCTACGTTATCCCTATGTACCCCTAATCTGCTGCCCCTAACACCGCCGACCCCTATATTATATTTATTAACCCCTAATATGCACCCCCCCAACGTCGCCGCCACCTACCTACAATTATTAACCCCTAATCTGCCGACCGGACCTCACCGCTACTCTAATAAATGTATTAACCCCTAAAGCTAAGTCTAACCCTAACCCTAACATCCCCCTAAGTTAAATATAATTTTATTCTAACAAAATAAAATAATTCTTATTAAATAAATTATTCCTATTTAAATCTAAATACTTACCTAATAAACCCTAATACAGCTACAATAAAAATAATAAATATATTGTAGCTATTTTAGGATTAATATTTATTTTACAGGCAACTATGTATTTATTTTAACTAGGTACAATAGCTATTAAATAGTTATTAACTATTTAATAGCTACCTAGTTAAAATAATTACAAAATTACCTGTAAAATAAATCCTAACCTAAGTTATAATTAAACCTAACACTACACTATCAATAAAAATAAATTAAATAAACTACCTACAATTATCTACAATTAATTCAACTAAACTAAATTACAAAAAACAAACAAACACTAAATTACAAAAAATAAAAAAAGATTACAAGAATTTTAAACTAATTACACCTACTCTAAGCCCCCTAAAAAAATAACAAAGCCCCCCAAAATAAAAAAATGCCCTACCCTATTCTAAAATAAAAATTCAACAGCTCTTTTACCTTACCAGCCCTTAAAAGGGCCTTTTGCGGGGCATTCCCCAAAGAAAACAGCTGTAGATAGTTTATTTAATTAATTTATTGATAGTGTAGTGTTAGGTGTAATTGTAACTTAGGTTAGGATTTATTTTACAGGTAATTTTGTAATTATTTTAACTAGGTAACTATTAAATAGTTATTAACTATTTAATAGCTATTGTACCTGGTTAAAATAAATACAAAGTTGCCTGAAAAATAAATATTAACCTTAAAATAGCTACAATATAATTATTATTTATATTGTAGCTATATTAGGGTTTATTTTACAGGTAAGTATTTAGATTTAAATAGGAATAATTTATTTAATAAGATCTATTTTATTTCGTTAGATTTAAATTATATTTAACTTAGAGGGGTGTTAGGGTTAGACTTAGCTTTAGGGGTTAATACATTTATTAGAGTAGCGGTGAGGTCCGGTCGGCAGATTAGGGGTTAATACTTGAAGTTAGGTGTTGGCGATGTTAGGGAGGGCAGATTAGGGGTTAATACTATTTATTATAGGGTTTTTGAGGCGGGAGTGAGGCGGTTTAGGGGTTAATACATTTATTATAGTAGCGGTGAGGTCCAGTCGGCAGATTAGGGGTTAATAATTGTAGGTAGGTAGCGGCGACGTTGGGGGGGCAGATTAGGGGGTAATAAATATTATGTAGGGGTCAGCGATGTTAGAGGCAGCAGATTAGGGGTACATAGGAATAATGTAGGTTGTGGCGGTGTTCGGTCGGCAGATTAGGGGCTAAAAAAATTAAATAGAGTGGCGGCAATGCGGGGGGGCCTCGGTTTAGGGGTACATAGGTAGTTTATGGGTGTTAGTGTACTTTAGAGCACAGTAGTTAAGAGCTTTATGAACCAGCGTTAGCCCAGAAAGCTCTTAACTCCTGGCTTTTTTCTGCGGCTGGAGTGTTGTCGTTAGATTTCTAACGCTCACTTCAGCCAAGACTCTAAATACCGGCATTAGAAAGATCCCATTGAAAAGATAGGACAATTGACGTAAGGGGATCTGCGGTATGGAAAAGTTGCGGCTGGAAAGTGAGCATTAGACCCTTTCCTGACTGACTCTAAATACCAGCGGGCGGCCAAAACCAGCGTTAGGACCCCCTAATGCTGGTTTTGACGGCTAACGCAGAACTCTAAATCTAGGCGAATGAGACTAGATATTTTGAAACCTATTTTGAAAATATTTGCTTGTTATTACCAGCATTTATATTCTCCGGTTAAGACTAACTCTTATAATCAAGATATATTTTGGTCAAAAATTGTGATTCCAAAGATTCAAGCTGAAGATTTGACTATGTTAAATGAACCCATAACTAGAGAAGAAATTGGTAACGCTATTGATAAATTGAAACCTAATAAAGCGCCCGGTCCAGATGGATTTCCATCAGAGTTTTATAAATGCTTAAAGGAAGAGTTATTACCAGTACTAGAGAATCTTTTCAATAAGTATTACATGGTAGAAAAACCGATTTCATCATATTTTACAATGGCTAATATTTCTCTTATTTTAAAAAAGGGTAAAGATGCAGAGGATCCGGCATCATACAGACCGATTTTGGTCTTAAATTCCGATTACAAGATTTTAACCGCTATTTTAACTAATAAATTCTCATCCTGTTTACACAAACTTATTCATCCATACCAGACAGGGTTCATGACCAATAGAAATCCGTGTAAGAACATACGTAAATTAACAACTTTTCTAGATTATGCCTGGAATCATGAGCAAGAATCTAAGTTAAATAGAGGATATGATATGGCAGTTCTAACATTGGACGCGGTCAAAGCGTTTGACTCCATAGTCTGGGAGCATCTATTTGTCTCGCTTAGAAAATTTAGAATTAAAGGGAACTTTGCGCAATTTATTTGTAGAATATATTCAAAACCTATCTCACATATACTGGTTAATGGGATTATTTCCCCTAAATTAACACTTCAGCGCGGTACACGGCAAGGTTGCCCACTATCGCCTTTATTGTTTAATATAGACTTAGAGCCGCTCGCAATTCAGGTAAGAAATTGTTTAACAGGGATTTCATATGCGGATGATGTCTTACTCTTCCTAGAGAACTTGCAGCAATCTATTCCAATTTTGATTCAGCTATTGGAAGAGTTCAGCTCATTTTCAGGTTATAGAGTCTATGCGGAAAAAAGCGAATTGATGGTTGTGGGGAGATCATCCTCTAGGTTTCGCATTAATGCTTTTAAAGAGGTGGAGACTATTAAATACTTGGGACTTGTGTTGCATAAAAACCCTAAATATTGGTATTGGCATTCTGACAATTATATTCCTTTATTTCAAAAAATCAAATCAGATTTACAATTATGGACTTCCTTTCCCCTGTCCTTAATGTCAAGAGTTAATATGGTTAAAACTATTATTTTTCCACGCTTGCTCTACCCATTACAAAATTTGCCTTTACTTTTATTTAATAGTATTCTAAGAAAATTGTGCAGTTATTTTTCGAAATTTATATGGCAGAATAAAAAACCTCATATTGCATTATCTAGATTAATGCAGAAACCTGGGGCTGGTGGGTTATCATTACCAGATATCAGCTTGTACAATATTGCTTCATTAATAAAAATTGCAATTGATTGGCTGGCTAGAACAAATATATACTCTACCTTTAAAGAAGAGTCTTTTCTGATATATCCTTTTGTGTTAACAGCTATATTACACTGTAAGCCTCGACAGTTACCTTCTAATGTTTTTTCACTTATAACATTCAAGAATATAGTCTTGGCGTGGCACAAATTCTGTAGAATATTAGAGTTAGACTTTACCTTTTCAGAATTTCTTCCTATTCAGGGCAATCCACTTTTTTTGCCGGGCATCAATCAAAGGTCTTTTAAGCTAACGGCAGAGAAAGGTCTAAGCTCGGTTTGTCAATTATTAGGTCCAGATGATTCAGTATTACCAGGGGAAACTTTGTTTTCCCTATTTAACTTACCCAGATCTGATTTATTTGCATTCTTTCAAATTCGGCATTTCCTTACTGCACAAGAATGGACGTTCCCTTTGTCAATTGGGTGGTCCGATGTCAGGACTCTATTACAAAGATTTATTGCGGGTGTAACAGCAATCTCACTAATATACAAACTCAAGGTTTTTTAGATAAGATCTGTAATTTTTGGATTCCGTCAATTCCAGATATAGATCAAGACAGAGTTAGGCAGAGTTTTAGTATTCTGGATAAGTGTTTAATCCCATCAAGCTGGAAGGAATCGCATATGAAGCTTATAAATAATTTTTATTTACATCCAGCTAAACTTGCCAGATTCTATGAAACTAGGTTTTCAGGCTGTCCAATATGTTTATACTTGCAAGCTGATTTATTCCACATGTTTTGGGCATGTCCTAAGATAAATCAGTTATGGTTGAAAATTATATACTGGTTTAATACTCTTCATAATCTAGCTATCTCCCTTGCATTCCAGGACATCATCTTATTATTTAAGACCTCTAGTGATCAAGACAGTTTTTGGGTTCATTCATTAAACACCATATTAATAGCGGTAAGACAGTGTATATTAAAAAGCTGGAAAGCGAGAAGAGGGCCTTCCTTCTCAGAGGTTACACAGGCTATTCAAGGACAGATTATTTTTGAATCTTACCATCTTCAGGATTCTTCAGAAAAAAAGAATCAAGAAATTTTTACTTGGATGGTATATTATTATTAAGTCCTATCCTCTACCTATACAAAAACAGATTTTCTTGTCTTCTACTAGTTTTGCTGAGATGGTCATATTAGAATTTTTCCTGCATACATGGATAACAAACGCCACTGAGATACAAGGCTAGTATTCCCGGGGAATGAGGGTCAGAAGGAGTACCCCCCTTTTTCTGTTTTTTTTTTTCTTCCTCCCCCTTTTTTGCAGCACTATTTATTTTTATTTCCTTTCCAGGTTTCCCCCAGCCAGGCGCTGCGAGGAGTTAACTATAAAAATGTCGATGAAACATTGTTATACATTGCTATATGGTTTATGTTTTTTCACTTTAACCATGTTGTTTGATTTTGTTACAGTCTATATATGACAATAAGAGTAAATTTTGTAGATTGTATTTGTTTCTTTCGGCAACCAATAAAGAGATATATAAAAAAAAAAGCTGACAGGAAAATATCACCTAAGCATCACTATGTAAAAAAAGAAGATATTTTACCTCACAATCTCCTCAACTCAGCAGAGTAAGTTTTGTGTAAAAAGTTATATTCAGCTGCTGCCCAGCTGCAGGTAAAAAAAAAAAAATGAAGAAATGAACAGCAGCCAATCAGCATCAGCAGTGCTGAGGTCATGAACTATTTTACTGTGATCTCATGAAATTTGACTTAACTCTCATAAAATTTCATAGTAAACTTCCTTAAACTGAATAGGGAAATTAGATGAGTGTGCGCGTAAGCTCACTCCCTTAGCTGTTCCGGGACAGACATACTGATTTGCTGCTTAGAAGTCCTTTACAATGGGATATGGCTACTGAGGAATTTTTGAGGTAAAATATCTTTCTTTTTTACATAGAGATGTTCAGGTGATATTTTCTATTCAGCTTTTTACAGCTATGCTGCATCACTTTCAAGTGTTTCAACAATTGTGTATCATGGCCCTTTAAGCTAAAGTATAATTTTTGTTTAAATGTATGGATCTTAAATATTTATACATATAATTATATTGTTTAATTCAATATTATGTGCTATATGAAAAACTTGTATTCAATTTCATTGGAAATCATTATTTAGGCATCAGCACTGGCTTCTCTAGGGATCTGTTATATAAGATCTCCACCGCTGCCTCCAACAAACCCTGGAGTAGAAGATCCCACAATAGTATAGTATTTTAATAACAAAATAACATACTAAATAGAACACAGAAATAACAGATTGAATGTTTTATTTAAGAAAAGTGCTTTCAGTTTAAGAAAAAAAAATGTGTTTTAGCAGTTTTTTGAGAGCAATAAAATCAATCAGTAAAAGTTAAAGTAATTTTGTTTTAAATAAATTCAACATAAATGTATGCAGAAAAATAGATATAATGACTAATAATTAAGAAAACACAAATAATGCCATATAAGACATTAAAAAACACAAACTGAAGCTAATCAATATTATAAGTTATTTAGCATTTAAAGGAACAGTCTAGTCAAAATTAAAGTTTCATGATTCAGATAGGGCATGTGATTTTAAACAACTTTCCAATTTACTGCTATCATCAATTTAGCTTTATTCTCTTGTTATTCATTGTTGAAAGCTAAATGTAGGTAGGCTCATATGCTTATTTCTTAGACCTTGAAGGTTACCTCTTATCTGAAAGCATTTTGATATTTTTCACAGCTAGAAGGTGTTAGTTCATGTGTGTCATATAGATAACATTGTGTGCATGCTTGTGGATTTACCTAGGAGTCAGCACTGATTGTCTAAAATGCAAGTCTGTCAAAAGAATGGAAATAAGGGGGCAGTCTGCATAGGCTTAGATACAAGTTAATAATGTCACTTCCGGTCCGACGAGACCGCAACACTCCAGAGCGCATCTAAACAAGCCTTGTGAACAGAGGCTTGTGAATCTGGTGCCATCCTACAAAGTGGAATACCTTAAAGGAACTAAAACCACTCAGTTGTTCAAAGAACACCATCAGGTATTTTCCAGCATCAGTATTACCAACCATTACCATTAACTTTGTGCAAACAGAACTTTCACAGCATAATCAGCAGCACACTCTGTGACTTCTCATTGTTTGTTTAAAGAGGCACTCAATTTAAACCCCTTCTTTGTTGAAATAAATTAATCACAGTCTCTTTGTGAGAGCAATACCAATATTGTTTTGAGACTTCTTTAGATTAGCACAGACATATGTTTAGTGCTTTAATAAAGGATATCTGTTTTTACCACTCACTCGTATTTGAGCCTTCTCTCAAGGAATCTACCATACTCCAAAGAGGGGAAACACATTACTGTTTCCCAAAAAAAAAACACAGTATACTCCTGAAAAAGAAAGGATTAAACTCAAAACATACAGATGAAATTCATCACTGAAAGTTAAAGACACCATACTTCATAGAGGAGAAGAATATCCCAAAGGCACCAAAAAGAAAGAAGTACCATACTCTAAAAAGTACCATACTCCAACTGGTCACCAAGGGACAAACGTCTTTACCACAGACAGGGATTTATTCCCCTCAACGCCCCTCACATACCTCACATGTTTGAGGTTTTAAAAGGTGAACAATATTATTACTTTTTGTACTATATTGTTAACTAGTATAGTCATACTGCACCATAAACTGTTCTCTGTTTATGTTTCCTCCATTCTATGAGCGCCACAGTTTGGAACCCTCAACTCTCACCCCATATATATATATATATATATATATATATATACAGTATATATATATATATATATATATATACAGTATATATATATATATATATATATATATATATAAGGGTATGAAAAAAAGCAAACACTGCACAGGCAATCAGAGTGCGTACAAGATAGAACATACAGCACACACAGATGGCAGAGTACTCACAAAAATGATGGCATAAACGTATGCCAGACTAGACAGGACGGAACCTTAGTCGTCCGCCAGACGGTCCAATGGGAGGGTAGCTCCGGCACTCCAATGGTCCAATCCGCAGCAGCAGGAAATCACCGCGTCAGAGGCCCACAGCGTCTGTGAGAGGACTACTGGCTCAGAGCCCTTAGTGTGAATGGCAGGATACTGAACCAACCATGTAGTCGAATGATGATAGACAGAAAGCGTAAAAAGCAGTTTATTAAAAAATTACTAAAACTGTTTAAAATACTAGTAAATAGTAAGTAGTAGAAACAGCTGTTTCTACTACTTACTATTTACTAGTATTTTAAACAATTTTTAGTAATTTTTTAATAAACTGCTTTTACGATACCCCCGCTTTCTGTCTATCATCATTCGACTACATGGTTGGTTCGGTATCCTGCCATTCACAATAAGGGCTCTGAGCCAGTAGTCCTCTCACAGACGCTGTGGGCCTCTGATGCGGTGATTTCCCGCTGCTGCGGATTGGACCATTGGAGTGCCGGAGCTACCCTCCCATTGGACCGTCTGGCGGATGACTAAGGTTCCGTCCTGTCTAGTCTGGCATACGTTTATGCCATCATTTTTGTGAGTACTCTGCCATCTGTGTGTGCTGTATGTTCTATCTTGTACTCACTGTGATCCCACGATACTGTCCCATAAGGCGCCTCTCTGTTCTCTGCAACTACAGATATTTGCCTCATTTCTTCGTAAGAGTGCTGCCGATAGATCCGGTTGCTGGTTGCTCCCGGCACTTTGACCTCATTGAGACTGGTTCTCTGAATTGTGTTCCGGCCATTATCTGTGCGCACCTCCATAAGGATATATCCTTTGACTTTTTCACAGGCAATCAGAGTGCTATTAAAGTCAGAAGGTTTATTTCTCCACAAAGGTTTAGACAAGGTCAGACATCAGAACACCTGACATGTTTCGCGCAGGCGTACCTGCGCTTCATCAGAGGTGATTATCCACCACAGGTGAACACCTTTTAAAGCTGAGTTGCACCAATGAAATTTATCCCAAAAATACACACCCCCTTAATGTCAAACAGCATTTGTAAAGCTAGTTAACAGGGAGTGTGATTATATGTTGATATGTTAGTTACATAAAATAAAATAAATTAAAATGACACGTATATATACATAAATAAAATATAACATAAGAACAATAATAAGTAGTAAAAATAAAGAAATTTGTCATAGGAATACAGAAGTATAACTACAACATAATTGGCAAAATCTGGTAAATATAACAGTAAATAAAGCATAAAAAATGTTTGAAGCCATAAAATTAAATTAAAATAAATATAAACATATTAAACATTGAGGAATGAATTAATAAATACTAATAATAATTTTTGGGTACTTGAACATAATGAAAGTGTAAAACAATATATAATATTTAATATGAGATTCCTGTAGTTAAACTCAACTCATACTAGCATTCGAGCTAGACAGATAAGGGAGGAAGATAAAATATATGCTAAGAAAGTACACCAAATGGGATAATTATAATCCTAGTTTCTACTATAATCATAGTTTCTTGGTGTGGGTGAGTAGGGAGAGAGAGCAATGGGGAGGGGGGACTAATATAAGATAGAACTTTTGTTAATTTTAGTTAATTAATATATATTAGTTATACATGTATTGTTATTCTAAGTTATATAGCTAATACTATCCGTGGATATCCAAACCATAATTCTATAATAACTAAAGTTATACAAGAATTTACCTTCAATATTATTTACAAAAGGGATATGAGAAATACCTTGTCTGAATCAATACAGTCGATGATGTATTATAAAATTTAATCAATTTGATTATTTATATGTCTTAATCATTATTATGAAGACACCTCAACTGGGTAAATACGGTAAATACCAATCCATACTATCATACACTACCAGTTTATTCCTGGGGGAAAACTATTGGAGGAAGATCTAGCAAAAATTCTTAAGGAAGATTCTCTAGAAAGTATATGGTATTTACCAATCCAAATAAATGCAGAACAATTTATATTTCAGTGAATGAATGCATCCACATCAAGTCTCTTATTTATCCCATAAGGAACTCTAGTATTTAATTCAATAATCCAAAAGACTTCTCTCTTTAGTAATAAATCAGTTCTATTGCCTTCTCTAGCTGTTTTTTGTATACTGTCTATACCAATAAATGAGAAATGTTTGGTACCTTTGCCATGAATTCTAAAATGTTTGGCAACAGGTGTTTTGGCTTCTTTTTCATCCAAAGTTAGTAAGTGTTGCCTAATTTTTTCTTTCAAAGTTCTGGTCGTAATCCCAATATATTGTAACTGGCAGAATTGGCAAGTAATTAGGTATATGACAAATTTTGTAGTACAATCTATCCTACTCCTTATATCATATTGTTTACCTGTATTAGTTGAGCAAAAGGACCTCTCTTTTTGGGTAAAGTTACAACTTTTGCAAGGGGCATGGCCACATTTGTAAAAGCCATTAGTTGGTTTAAGCCACTTAGATTTAGAGATCTGTTTTTCTTTATCTGACAAATCACTTTTAGTGATATCGCCTAGGCTTTGGGCCCTTCTCTCTACAAATTTCAATTTTTTCCTGTCAGTAATAACTTTGAGATTATCATCAACATGTAGTATAGGCAGATTCTTAGATATAATGTCACATATCTGATTATATTGAGAACTGAACCTGGTAATGAACAGTATATTATCATCTTGTATTCTGGTTCTAGTATCCTTTCTACGCTGAAAGAGTGATGTCCTATCAATTTTAGAGACTTGGTGCTGTGTCTTCAGAAGGCTATTTCTATTGTAAACTCTAGATGTTAGTCTTTCGGTCAGATCAGTAGCCTGCTTAAGATACATAGTCATATTTGAGCAGTTTCTACGTATTCTCAAGTATTGACCCTTAGGAATTCCTTTCTTTACATGTGGTATATGACAAGAGTTTGCATGTAATATTGTATTTTTTGCAAAGGGTTTCCTATATATTGAGGTCAGTATTTGATAATCTGTATCAATGTTGAGATGAACGTCCAAGTAATCTATTTCTGTTTTATTGCTTATGCTGGTAAATTTTAGGTTAAACTTATTTGAATTAATGTATGCTGTAAAATTATCAATAGTGTTATTCCCTTCATTATTCCATATTATAATGAGGTCATCAATAAACCTACCGTACATAATTATATTGTTTGCAAAGGGACACTGGTCAGAGAAAATTAAGCAGAATTCAAGCCAGCCCATGTAGATATTGGCGAATGCGGGGGCAAATTTTGCCCCCATGGCTGTCCCACTTTTTTGTAAATAATATTCACCTCTATAGACAAAATAATTATGGGACAGAAGAAATTCTGCAATCGTGACTATAGATGTTATGAAGTTACAGTCATAATCTGTATACCTGTTTAGCATATTGGACAGGGATTCAAGACCTAGATTATGGGGTATGTTGGAATATAAAGCTATGACATCTATTGTAAGCTAACAGTATTGTTCTTTCCAGGTTATATCACTAAGTTGTTGTATCAAGTGTGAGCTGTCTCTGATATAGCCTGGGAGTGCAAGTACTACAGGTTGGAGTATGTGATCAAGCCATTCACTTAATCTTTCACTCAAAGAGCCATTGCTTGCCACTATTGGCCTTCCTGGTGGATTTTTAGTAGTCTTATGAATCTTAGGTGTAATTCTAAAGTATGGTATATTTGGATCTTCAATTAGAAGGTAATCCACTAGTTCCTTATCCATGAAGTTATTTTCTATAGCTGTATCTAATAGGGACATCATAATCTGTCTAAAGGACAAAGTTGGGTTGTAAGAAAGCTTAGTATATAAGCTATCATTATTAAGTTGAGACATAACTTCATTGTGGTACTGTTCTTTGTCAAGAATTACAACAGCCCCACCTTTGTCCGCTTGAGTGACTATGATGTCTCTATTATTTTTGAGAGAGTATAGTGCTTTCCTTTCTAATTTAGAGAGATTGTCCCTTGTTGTATGTGTCTCAGTCTGTATTTGTTTGTTTAGAGATATAAGATCCCTTTCAATGGCTCTTTGATACATGTCAATATTAATATCATGACTATGTATAGGATAGAAATACGATTTGTATCTATAGTAAAGAAGTGTTTTTTTAAAACAATTTTGCGTATATAATTATTAACATCTAGAATTGTGTGAAATAAATCAAAATTTGTGACTGGTGAAAAACTTAAACCTTTATTTAAGAGTGATAACTGTGCAATAGTCAATTTATATTTAGAGAGGTTAACGACTGCCCCTATTTGTTGTGGTTCTTCCGTATTCTGCTGGGGTACCTGAAGCAGCCCTCTCCCTTTTTTGGAGTGCTAGTCTGTTGTGGTGATTGGACAAGTGATTTTAGATCCTTTCTTACTGGTAAAGTACTATGACTTGGACCTGGCATATCTTCAACATGGTCACTCTCTACTGATGTAGTAGGATCTGTGTCTTGATGGTCAGTATCTATACTAGAGAAAGTAACTTTCTTAGATGGTTGTCTTTGGTGTCTCTTATGTTTTTTTATTTTTATTTTTATTTTTCTTATCTGTCTTAGTGTCTGAATTAGTATTATCTTTAGTCTGTTGGTTGGTCCTTCTAATACTTTTCTGCCATGAATACACTATATCTAACTCGTAGTCTTTAACATCCCTCTGATATTTCTTAACTTTTCTATCTGATAATTCAGAGTCAAGTTTGTTTAGTGTTTCATCTAATTGAAGTTGGTAGTCACCATATTGTTTAGTCTTGTCATAAGGTTTCAGTAAACCAAAAAGTCTGTCTATCTCTAGTAATATAGTATTTCTCTCATCTTTTTTTTATTTAACTAATTGTTTCATACATATAATGGAACAATTGGTTAGATTGGTATTCCATTCTTCCATAAACTCTGGTATAGTTAATGCAAAAGTGGGGAATTTTTTCATTCTTAATCCCCTTGGTACTTTATTTTCAGAAATATATAATTCAAGGAATTCAATATCCCACCACAAATTAGTTTCTCTAAATCTCAGGTTCTCTAAAGATGAGAACACCATAGATACATCTTCCTCACAAATGGAATCAGAAATCTGAGTATGTCCCTTTAAGGCATTAACCATTATCAGCTTACGTTTTGTTAGGTCTATAACCCCTGTGGGTATATTTTCAGTAGCCATAATGTAAAAAAACAAGAGGCCAATTTATACTAGGTCTATGAAGCTAATAAGATCAGTATTAGTATATAACTAAATAGTTGAGTATATTTAAGTAAATCAATATTAGCCTAATAGCTTGGTAATTCTTGGTTTAGTATAATATACAAGCCTAAAAGTGGGAAATAAACAAGTATATGTACTACAATGTAGCAATGTTAGGTTATACAGCACAATGACACAACAAAAAGCACATTCAGATGTCCAGAGTAAGAATCTAAGATTCAGTACAAAAGAGAAAGGGGTTTGACACTGAAAAAGTGCTAGCGTTAAATCCTAAAGTAGTATAACAGTTATAGGTTAGTGAGGACCCACATAAATGACAATAGTCCCAATGTAACGGAATGTCCAGGATTGTGGGTATATGAGCAAGCGGTATAGTAAAGTCCAGCTGAGTAGCGGAAAACTTAAATATAGGAAGTCCAGGTCAAAGGGAGCTTGCAAATCCAATAATGTTAGTTCTGTTCATATAACAGTGGAAACAGTAGCTGGTCAAATTTTCGGCAATCTCTGCCAGCAAGTGTACGTTTTATATGCACAGTTCTCTATGTCTATAGGGTAATCCCTCACTCACCATATGCCCAGTAGAGTTCCAAGTGTGTCCCTCACCAGTGTGCAGTCGTCAGGTATGGCCCCGGCGTCTTCTCCACTGGCTGCCGCTTCGTCACAATGACATCAGTACGCCTGCGTCTCGGGGGGAGGATCCTCCAAGTCTAACAGGAATCGAGTGTGTGACCGGCCACGGGAAAGGTTGATAATCCTCAGGATGGGCTAGGCGGTGAGTGAGAGGATAAGCGGTCCTCAAGCCAAGAACTGTTGAAAGAGTTGTTGCACAGGCAGTGTGATGGCGGTACTCCGTAACCGCAAATGAGATCCAAGGGTATGAAAAAAAGCAAACACTGCACAGGCAATCAGAGTGCTGTTAAAGTCAGAAGGTTTATTTCTCCACAAAGGTTTAGACAAGGTCAGACATCAGAACACCTGACATGTTTCGCGCAGGCGTACCTGCGCTTCATCAGAGGTGATTATCCACCACAGGTGAACACCTTTTAAAGCTGAGTTGCACCAATGAAATTTATCCCAAAAATACACACCCCCTTAATGTCAAACAGCATTTGTAAAGCTAGTTAACAGGGAGTGTGATTATATGTTGATATGCTAGTTACATAAAATAAAATAAATTAAAATGACACGTATATATACATAAATAAAATATAACATAAGAACAATAATAAGTAGTAAAAATAAAGAAATTTTTTCATAGGAATACAGAAGTATAACTACAACAGAAATGGCAAAATCTGGTAAATATAACAGTAAATAAAGCATAAAAAATGTTTGAAGCCATAAAATTAAATTAAAATAAATATAAACATATTAAACATTGAGGAATGAATTAATAAAATACTAATAATAATTTTTGGGTACTTGAACATAATGAAAGTGTAAAACAATATATAATATTTAATATGAGATTCCTGTAGTTAAACTCAACTCATACTAGCATTCGAGCTAGACAGATAAGGGAGGAAGATAAAATATATGCTAAGAAAGTACACCAAATGGGATAATTATAATCCTAGTTTCTACTATAATCATAGTTTCTTGGTGTGGGTGAGTAGGGAGAGAGAGCAATGGGGAGGGGGGACTAATATAAGATAGAACTTTTGTTAATTTTAGTTAATTAATATATATTAGTTATACATGTATTGTTATTCCAAGTTATATAGCTAATACTATCCGTGGATATCCAAACCATAATTCTATAATAACTAAAGTTATACAAGAATTTACCTTCAATATTATTTACAAAAGGGATATGAGAAATACCTGTCTGAATCAATACAGTTGATGATGTATTATAAAATTTAATCAATTTGATTATTTATATGTCTTAATCATTATTATGAAGACACCTCAACTGGGTAAATACGGTAAATACCAATCCATACTATCATACACTACCAGTTTATTCCTGGGGGAAAACTATTGGAGGAAGATCTAGCGAAAATTCTTAAGGAAGATTCTCTAGTATATGGTAAATACCAATCCAAATAAATGCAGAACAATTTATATTTCAGTGAATGAATGCATCCACATCAAGTCTCTTATTTATCCCATAAGGAACCCTAGTATTTAATTCAATAATCCAAAAGACTTTCTCTTTAGTAATAAATCAGTTCTATTGCCTCCTCTAGCTGTTTTTTGTATACTGTCTATACCAATAAATGAGAAATGTTTGGTACCTTTGCCATGAATTCTAAAATGTTTGGCAACAGGTGTTTTGGCTTCTTTTTCATCCAAAGATAGTAAGTGTTGCCTAATTCTTTCTTTCAAAGTTCTGGTCGTAATCCCAATATATTGTAACTGGCAGAATTGGCAAGTAATTAGGTATATGACAGATTTTGTAGTACAATCTATCCTACTCCTTATATCATATTGTTTACCTGTATTAGTTGAGCAAAAGGACCTCTCTTTTTGGGTAAAGTTACAACTTTTGCAAGGGACATGGCCACATTTGTAAAAGCCATTAGTTGGGTTAAGCCACTTAGATTTAGAGATCTGTTTTTCTTTATCTGACAAATCACTTTTAGTGATATACACACAAACAGAGAATATTGGTTCTAGGGTTGTCACCTCAGCCATGTTTTCCTGGACACTTATGAGTTATACATGCTGCAGGTTGTGTAGGGAGGAATATGAATAGTGTATATGAATCAGGCCCAGACTGACCATAGGGCATACTTGGCATTTGCCCGGTGGGCCGCCGGTTATCTTAACCCCGCCCACATACCGAGTGCCCAAATTATTTGTTGTGAATATTATAATGATTATGTTTATGCAACATGTAATACCGGCCAGTATTACATATTGCATAAACATAATCATTCAGGCCCGGCCGAACTAAATTTGGGATCAGATCATCAACAGAGGTCAGGTGACAGAACCAGGGGACCGTTTTTAGTAGGAGGCCGGCCCATTGTTATTTCTCCGCGGCCATATTGGGGGAGGCTATGTCATGTGCCGGCGCACACAATTTCCTCTTGATGCTGGGCGGGAAAAGAACCACAGGCTGAGGCTCAGGCAGCTGCAGCAGAGAGACACACACTCACAGTCACAGGCAGCACTGAACACTCCAGTCAGACAGAGCAACAACAGGTGAGGTTGTGTTTTTGTTAACTTAAACAAATATTGCTGGCAATGATCATTGATCTACGTTTGTGTTGAATTAGGCTAGCAAGCCTACACAGCAGCGTAACTACAGGGGTTCGCAGAGGCTGCCTGACATTTTGGGGGGCTGCTGTGAGCACTGTTCCCTTGGCTGCACTGAGGATTCATTATTACTTAAGCCGGTACTCAAAAAACTTAATTTCCCTGTTATGTTTCCCTGTGTGCACCTTGCAGTAACATTTTTTATAAAGAGGAAGGGGGCGGAGCAGGCAGAATGGGAGAACGGTATCACTGTGTCAGTATTTAGGAGGAATGCCGTTAGTTGCTGGGACAGCTGGGGTCTCATACTTTCTTCCATCGTAAAGTAAATGCAGCAGGGACAAGCTTGCATTGTGTGGCTGTTTTAGGGTCCCAGGTATTGGAAAGGACCTTGACGAGGTACCTGGGCTTGTCCCATTTGGCCAGATGCGGTAACTAACCTTTCCATTTTTGCTTTTTTTGTAAATTCTTTTTATTGAAGAGACATGGGAACAAGACAACATATTCATATGCACTCAAATTAAGATTACAGAGAATAAGTTACAATCAGATTTCTAGCATTATAAGCATCGATATACAGTATTCGCATATTTTTGAGAAAGATGAAGATACTTATGCATTTAGAGGTACATAAAGCTTGTTCAGGCATCTTCTTATGTTGCACCCATGTCCCTAAATTTTATAATATAAACAAAACTAAACTAAACTAAATAAAACCCAAACTAAACACTGACTAAAATAAAACAAAACCAATCCCATCTCCCCCCAAGAACATGGATATGTATATTTTGCACCCTGTAGAGCAGATTGATAATGTGGTCTCATAAGTAAAGGTTCAGTGCCATAATGAATAATAGTGTTGCGCTAGTTTTGGGCAACTCGAGATACACTACAACCCGTGCCTAGTGGACCAGGGGGAGGGATCTAAAGAGTAAGACAGTAAGGACCATTCTTTAACCAGAAACTTTGTGTTAGATCAAAGGGAATTTTTTGGGGGTTAGAAAAATAAAAGATAAAAAGATAAAGTGCTGAGGACTATAGGAATAATACAGCTGGAAGCTGGAAGTTTTACCTCTGTAATTATGCAGTGGGAGACATCCAGGGGGACAATACTTCTAAGAATGTATAGGAAAAAACATAATTTTTGCTTACCTGATAAATTTATTTCTCTTGTAGTGTATCCAGTCCACGGATCATCCATTACTTATGGAATATATTCTCCTTCCCAACAGGAAGCTGCAAGAGTCCACCCACAGCAAAGCTGCTATATAGCTCCTCCCCTAACTGCCATATTCAGTCATTCGACCGAAAACATGCAGAGAAAGGAAAAACCATAGGGTGCAGTGGTGACTGTAGTTCAAATGAAAAAATTACCTGCCTTAAAGTGACAGGGCGGGCCGTGGACTGGATACACTACAAGAGAAATACATTTATCAAGTAAGCATAAATTATGTTTTCTCTTGTTAAGTGTATCCAGTCCACGGATCATCCATTACTAATACCAAAGCTAAAGTACACGGATGATGGGAGGGACAAGGCAGGTACTTAAACGGAAGTTACCACTGCCTGTAAAAAACCCTTTCTCCCAAAAATAGCCTCCGAAGAAGCAAGGTATCAAATTTGTTAAATTTGAAAAGTATGAAGCGCAGACCAAGACTCCGTCTTGTAAATCTGTTCAACAGAAGCCACATTTAAAAAAGGCCCAAGTGAAAACCACAGCTCTAGTAGAATGAGCTGTAATCCCTTCAGGAGGCTGCTGTCCAGCAGTCTCATAAACTAAATGAATTATGCTTTTTAACCAAAAAGACAGAGAGGCTGCTGAAGTCTTTTGACCTCTCCTCTGTCCAGAATAGACAACAAACAAGGTGAACGTTTGATGAAAACTGTAGTAGCTTGTAAGTAAAACTTTAAAGCACAAACCACGTCCAATATTGTGTAATAGACGTTCCTTCTTTGAGGAAGGATTAGGATACAAGCATGGAACAACTATCTCTTGAGTGATGTACTTGTTAGATACCACCTTAGGAAAAAACCCAGGTTGGTACGCAGGACTACCTTATCCGTACGAAGGACCAGATAAGGAGAATCACATTGTAACACAGATAACTTGGAGACTCTACGAGTCGAGGAATTAGCTACCCAAAAGGAACTTTCCAAGATAAAGATTGATATCTATGGAACAAAAAAGGTTCAAACGGAACTTCTTGAAGAACCTTAAGAATCAGGTTTAAGCTCCATGGCGGAGCAACAGTTTTAAACACAGGCTTGGATCTAACCAAAGCCTGACCAAATGCCTGAACGTCTAGAATACCTGCCAGACACTTGTGCAAAAAAATAGACAGAGTAAAAATCTGTCCCCTTTTAAGGAATTAGCTGACAACCCTTTTCTCAAAAACATCTTGGAGAAAAGATAATATCCTGGAAATCCAGACTTTACTCCATGAGTAACCCTTGGATTCATAACAATCAGATATTTACACCATATCTATGTTCAATTTTCCTAGAGACAGGCTTTCATGTCTGTATTAAGGTATCAATGACTGACTCGGAGAAGCCATGCTTTGATAACATCAAGCATTCAGTCTCAAGGCAGTCCATCTCAGATTGATTCTATTTAGATGGTTGAAAGGACCCTGAGGTAGAGGGACCTGTCTCAGAAGCAGAGACCATGATGGAAAGGATGACATGTCCACCAGATCGTGGCTACGCAGGCGCTGTCAAAAACACCAAAGCCCTCTCCTGCTTGGTCTTGACCTCCGGAGGAAATCCCACTCCCCCGGAAGAAAAGTCTGATGACTTAGAAAATCCACCTCCCAGTTCTCAACACCTGGGATATGGATAGCTGATAGACAAGAGTGAGTCTCTGTCCAGTGAATTATTGTAAGACTTCTAACATCGCTAGGGAACTTCTGTTCCCCCTTGATGGCTGATGTAAGCCACAGTCATGTATATTGTCCGACTGAGTATGATGTACCTCAGAGTTGCTAACTGAGGCCAAGTCTGAAGAGCATGGAATATCACTCCCAGTTCCAGAATATTTATTAGAAGGAGGGTCTCCTCCTAAGTCCACTATCCCTGAGCCTTCAGGGAGTTCCAGACTGCATCCCAACCTAAAAGGCTGGCATCTATTGTAACAATTGTCCCATCTGACCTGCAGAAGGTCATACCCTTGGACAGATGGACCCGACATAGTCACCAGAGAAGAGAATCTCTGGTCTCTTGGTCCAGGTTTAACAGGGGGACAAATCTGTGTAATCCCCGTTCCTCTGACTGAGCATGCATAGTTGCAGCGGTCTGAAATGTAGACGTGCAAACGGTACTATGTCCCTTGCCGCTACCATTAAGCCGATTTCATTCATGTACTGAGCCACCGAAGGGCACGGATGGGATGAAAAAACACGGCAGAAATATAGAAACTTTGACAACCTGGACTCCGTCAGGTAAATTTTCATTTCTACAGAATCTATCAGAGTCCCTAGGAGGGAAACCCTTGAGATTGCGGATAGAGAACTCTTTCCTTGTTCACTTTCCACCCATGTGATCTCAGAAATGCCAGTACTACGTCCGTATGAGACTGGGCAATTTGGATGTTTGACGCCTGTATCAGGATGTCGTCTAAATAAGGGGCCACTTCTATGCCCCGCGGTCTAAGGACCGCCAAAGCGACCCCAGAACCTCCATAAAGATTCTTGGGGCTGTAGATATCCCAAAGGAAAGAGCTACAAACTGGTAATGCCTGTCTAGAAAGGCAAACCTGAAAAACGATGGTGATCTTTATGCATAACAATGTGAGGATAAGCAGCCTTCAAATCCATTGTAGTCCTCTATTGACTCTCCTGGATCATAGTTAAGATGGTACGAATAGTTTCCATCTTAAATGACGGAATTCTGAGGAATTTGTTTAAGATCTTTAGATCCAAAATAGGTCTGAAGGTTCCCTCTCCTTGGGAACCACAAACAGATTTGAGTAAAAACTCTGTCCCTGTTCCTCTCTTGGAACTGGATGGATCTCGTACACAATGTAAGAATGCCTCCTTCTTTATCTGGTTTGCAGATAATTGTGAAAGGCGAAATCTCCCCTTTTTTTGGGGGGGAATCTTTGAAATCCAGAAGATATCTCTGGGATATAAATTCCAATGCCTAGGGATCCTGGGCATCTCTTGCCCACGCCTGGGCAAAGAATGAAAGTCTGCCCCCTATAGGATCCGTTACCGGATAGGGGTCCGTTCCTTCATGCTGCCTTAGAGGCAGCAGCAGGCTCCTTGGCCTGCTTATCTTTGTTCCAGGTCCGATTGTCTCCAGACCGCCTTGGACTGAGCAAAAATTCCCTCTTGTTTTGCCTTAGAGGAAGAGGATGCCACACCTGCCCTGAAGTTTTTAAAAGGCACGAAAATTAGACCTTTTTTTTTTTTTTTTTTTTTTTTTTTTTTGGCCCTTGATTTGGACCTATCCTGAGGAAGGGCATGACCTTTTCCTCCAGTGATATAAGCAATAATCTCCTTCAAACCAGGCCCGAATAGGGTCTGCCCCTTGAAGGGAAGTTAAGTAGCTTATTTATTAAAGTCACGACAGCTGACCATGATATAAGCCATAGCGCTCTGCGCGCCAGTATAGTAAAAAACAGAATTCTTAGCCGTTAGTCTAGTCAAATGAACAAGGCATCAGAAAACAAAGGAATTGGCTAGCATAAGCTTGTCAAATATATTCATCCAATGGAGTCGCTTAACTGTAAAGCCTCATCAAGAGACTCAACCCAGAACGCCGCAGCAGCAGTGACAGAAGCAATGTATGCAAGGGGCTGCAGGATATAACCCTGTTGAATAAACATTTTTTTATCCATTGGATCTAAAAAGCACAACTGTCCTCATCAGAGGTAGTGGTACGCTTAGCTAGAGTAGAAACTCTTCTCTCCACCTTAGGAACTGTCTGCCAGAAGTCCCGTGTGGTGGTAACTATTAGAAAACATTCTTCTAAAAAATAGGAGGGGAAGAGAACGGCACACCTGGTCTATCCCATTCCTTATTAAAAAATTTTTAGTAAACCTCTTTAGGTATTGGAAAAAACATCAGTACACACCGGCACTGCATATTATTTATCCAGTCTACACAATTTCTCTGGCCCTGCGATTGTACACATTCATTCAGAGCAGCCAAAGCCCCTGAGCAACAAGTGGAGGTTCTCAAGCATAAATTTTAAATGTAGAAATATCAGAATCAGGTTAAATCATCTTCCCTGAGTCAAAAAAAAAAAATCACCCACAGACTAAGCATATTGTGAGGTAGTATCATACATGGTTCTTAAAGCGTCTGTATGCTCTGTATATACCCCCAGAGCTAACTGCTTTCCTTTAATTTCAGGTAGTCTGACTAATACTGCTGCCAGAATATTATTCACCACCTTTGCCATGTCTTGTAAAATAAACGCTATGGGCGCCCTTGATGTACTTGGCGCCATTTGAGCGTGAGTCCCTGAAGCGGGAGTCGAAGGGTCTGACACGTGGGGAGAGTTAGTCGGCATAACTTTCCCCTCGACAGAATCCCATGGTAAAAGAAACGCTATGGGTGCCCTTGATGTACTTGGCGCCATTTGAGCGTGACTCCCTAAAGCGGGAGTCAAAAGGTCTGACACGTGGGGAGAGTTAGTCGGCATAACTACCCCCACGACAGAATCCTCTGGTGATAATGTTTTTAAAGACAAAAAATGATCTTTATTGTTTAACATGAAATCAGTACATCTGGTACACATTCTAAGTTGGGGTTCCACCATGGCTTTAAAACATAATGAACACAGAGCTTCCTCTATGTTAGACATGTTAGAACAGACTAATAATGAGACTAGTAAGCTTGGAAAACACTTTAAATCAAGTTAACAAGCAAATATATAAAACGTTACTGTGCCTTTAAGAGAAACAAATTTTGTCAAAATTTGAAAAACAGTGAAAAAAAGGCAGTAAAACAAACGAAATTTTTACAGTACATGTAATAAGGTAACAGAGCATTGCACCCACTTGCAAATGGATGATTAACCCCTTAATGCAAAAAACAGATCAAAAAAATGACATAGACGTTTTTAAAAACAGACACAACAAACTGCCACAGCCAACAGTGGGAAGCTTCAGTTAACTGTTTCTATGCAAAATTTAAGCCAGCCATGTGGAAAAAACATAGGCCCCAATAAGTTTTATCACCAAACATATGTTAAAAAACGATTAAACATGCCAGCAAACGTTTTAAAACACATTTTTATAAGAGTATGTATCTCTATTAGTAAGCCTGATACCAGTCGCTATCGCTGCATTTAAGGCTTTACTTACATTACTTCGGTATCAGCAGTATTTTCTTAGTCAATTCCATTCCTAGAAAAATATTTTACTGCACATACCTTATCTGCAGGAAAACCTGCACGCCATTCCCCCTCTGAAGTACCTCACTCCTCAGAATGTGTGAGAACAGCAAATGGATCTTAGTTACGTCTGCTAAGATCATAGAAAAACGCAGGCAGATTCTTCTTCCAAATACTGCCTGAGATAAACAGCACACTCCGGTGCCATTTAAAAATAACAAACTTTTGATTGAAGAATAAACTAAGTAGAAAGCACCACAGACTCTCACGACCTCCTATCTATGTTGAGGCTTGCAAGAGAATGACTGAATATGGCAGTTAGGGGAGGAGCTATATAGCAGCTTTGCTGTGGGTGGACTCTTGCAGCTTCCTGTTGGGAAGGAGAATATATTCCATAAGTAATGGATGATCCGTGGACTGGATACACTTAACAAGAGAAAGAAACTTTTTGCAGCTTTAAATATATAGATATGCTCAAAGTGGGATGTTGACAGTTTGGCTTGTATTTTGTACTGTCAGCAGTATAAATGGGTACTACAGATGGGTTGGGCCTACAAATGCAGCCGTCAAGTGATTAGTGTTTTACTGCCATAGAAGCTAGAAAGGGGGGGGGCATGGGGGGGGGCTCCCTGCCCAACTGTTAACAATGTTGTTACCCTATTAAACAAAGTTATGAGACATATGAGCAAGACAACATATACATTTGCATTCAAAGTAAGATTACAGAGAATAAGTTACAATCAGAGTTCTAGATTAAAGGCTACATTATAAGCATCGATATACAATATTTGCATATTTGAGAAAGATACTTATGCATTTAAAGGTACATGAAGCTTGTTCAGGCATCTCCTTATGTTGTACCCATGTCCCTAAATTTTATAATATCAACAAAACTAAACTACACACTGACTAAAATAAAACAAAACCAATCCCATCTCCCCCCAAGAACATGAATATGTATATATTGCACCCTGTAGAGCAAATTGATAGTGTGGTCTCATAAGTAAAGGTAATAATGGTATTGTGCGAGTTTTGGACAATTCGAGGTACACCACAGCCCGTGCCTTGTGGACCAGGAGGGGGGATTTAAAGAGTGAGGCAGTAAGGACCATTCCTTAACCAGAAGCCTTGTGGTAGATCAAAGGGAATTTTATTTTTGGGGGGCTAGAAAAATAAAGAGATAAAGAGATGAAAAGATAATGTGCTGGGGACTATAGGAATAATACAGCTGGAAGTTTTACCTCTGTAGTTATGCAGTGGGAGACATCCAGAGGGACAATACTTCTAAGAATGTATAGGCAATAGAAACGTTTTGCAGCTTTAAATATATAGATATGCTCAAAGTGGGATTTTAACAACTCAGCTTGTAGTTTGTATTATCAGCAGTATAAATGGGTACCACAGATGGGTTGGGCCTACAAATGCAGCAGTCTAGTGATTAGTGTTTCACTGCCATTGAAGCTAGAAGGTGAGGGATGGGGGGCGTGTGATGGGGGGGGGGCTCCCTGCCCAACTGTGAACAATGCTATTACCCCATCAAAGAAAGTTATACATGGGAGATAAAATAACAGATTATCCCAAGTTTCAGTCTCAGCCTATGCTGTTGTAAATAAACAGATGTAGTGAACAAGTGCAGTAAGCAGACAGTGAATAAAATCTAACCGGATTAAAAAACTAACGGTAAACCGTCTCCAGTATAGATAAACCAAGTGACAAGGTTATTGCAATGCACAATTCTCATCCGACCCCTGGAACACGTAAAATTGTTCCAGGCGTGTTATGTCTAACTACCGCCTGTGTGAGGCGCTCTGAAAGACTAAAAGCATCAATGACGGACATTTTGGAACTTACACCGTGAGCTCAACAGCAAGGTGCTATTGAGGCTGACAGAGCATCACAAAATCACAGTTGTCAGATTTTTATGCCCCAGTTTGAGCAAACACAGCACTCCCTGGACATTAAAAACAATAAAGATACCTGTAACAGTGACATTTAAACAAGGACCGGTTTAGGCAAGCCCAAATAGTGTGGCGGAGTAAAGTGAGACAGAAAGCTAACCAGATCGACACACAACACTGATCATAAATTGTTCCAGACCCATATTTTTCACCGCAGTGGATCTGTATTGAGTGGGGATCGGGCACGCTGATACATGAGACTGTCCAAAAGAGAGACATTAACCTATGCCTCTTGCTTCTCAAGTGAGTCCGAACATTCCCAAGGAGCAGCATTCAGGCAGCAGGTCAGCTCGGTAGACTGAGCAGCATATGAGAGGTCTTTGCAGGCTCCATTGTAACATCCGTCAGTACAGGCAGGTGCAAGGGCAATCTAGGGTATTAATCCAAGAGATCCAGGTGGTTAATGGGTGCTGAGCTGATCGGTCTGCAACCGGCTTTATTTCAATTGCACACAGTAGCCGGGTCGTTGCCAGCAGCGAGTCCCGACTGACACCTTGCCTTGTGACCGGCGTACATCCTGGTAAATTACAGCCTTTAATGGCTGGTAGCGAGAAGAGTGATTGTTAGGGTCGCGCTGCAGCTCGGAGTCAGATCTTGTGGTTTTTAACGCCCCCTCCTTAATAGCTGCCGGGGGTCCTGCTTCCTTGCTATTTCTGCGAGTGGGGTCAGAACCCACTGACATCAATGGCTGTCCCTTCGATCCCTCTTTGTGCTGTCCCTGATGTGCCTCAGGGGTCATGCAGGCATGATTGCAAATGGGCTCCGCTGGGAAGCGGCGCCATTTTGGGCCTGCATGCAAGAGACCCACGACCTGAGTTTTGGCAAGTAGAATTTGCAGGGTAGATTCCAGCTTGTTTAGCGCTGGCAGAAACAAGCCCTGTATGGCAATTAAAATGTCTTTGCTTTGAGAGTCTATAGAGTCTATTGCGAGCTGGGAAGTTTCCATGCTTGTTTCTTTTTCCTCAGCTGTGTTGTGGACAGTGCGTACCACAGCTCTCTCCTCTTCTCCAACTTTCCGTCGTTCCGGGGGCCAAGAGTTGTAAAGCTTGATCCTTAAAGATGCCCGAACAGCTGAATCTGTTAAGGGCCAGCAGGATGGCGGAGATTTAATCCTAGAATAGGGAAAAATAACTTGGTCTCAAGCAGAGCAGTTCCTACTTGCAACCATCTTGCTAAGCCTCCCACCGGAAGTCCCCATTTTTGCTTTTAAATATTAGCTGAGAGCTTGTAAGTGAGTGCTGGGTTTTCTCTGTGTGTTGTATTAATTTGTTTTGTAATTTTCCTTATGGTTCTTGCACCCAGACCTGGCTGGGTTAACCACCTGTGACTCTGGGGACTCCACAGCTTCCTGTGAGTGCCAGTGGCACCCAGGGCTGAGCATGTTGCAGGGTCATGGGATGTGTACCTGGTACGGTATGAGAATGCAGTTCCCTTCCGTGTTTTGTATATGTCTAGGGTGATTACATATGCCTGTGCACCCTTCCCTTGTTCCCAGTTTGTTTGGATTTGAAAGCTTGCATTGTGTGGCTGTTTAAGGGTCCCAGGTATTGGAAAGGACCTTGACGAGGTACCTGGGCTTGTCCCATTTGGCCAGATGCGGTAACTAACCTTTCCATTTTTGCTTTTAAATCTTAGCTGAGAGCTTGTAAGTGAGTGCTGGGTTTTCTCTGTGTGTTTTATATATATATATATATATATATATATATATATATATATATATATATATACTCACTTATACAGTGTAACATGCACAGTGTATAGATTCTGATAAACATTATAAAGTTTACATTAAAATTCCATTTTAAACAGCATTATTTTATTTATTATTTGCTATGTGTTTCACTTGTTCTGTTGTTTTCATTATTAAATATTGAATTTCAAAGTGGTGCAGTTGCTGTTCCCGGGGCCTCTGGCTTGACCGCTGGACCAAAAGTTGCCAGTCCTCCATATGGTCATTTAAAATATTGATGGGGGCTGCTCTGCCTTAAAATGATCGGGCCTATTTTTGGTCCCGTTCCGGCCCTGATATGAATTGTGCTATCCAAAAACACAATCCATGTTCCATCCTGCACACCATGCAGCATGTGTTTATCATTAGTGTCCTAGAAAATTAGCAACAAACAAAACATTTTTAAATGCTGCAAAATTGCCTTTAAAAAACACCTATGGCCATATTCTGCTTAAGCCAGTCACCAACTTACAAGGTGTTCAAATGTTGATTGGTCCTTACAATACAATGCATTGCCTTTATGAGCTCAATCATTCCTGCTTTAAAGGGATGGTAAAATTCAAATTAAACGTTCAAGTAATTTAAAAGAACTTTCTAATTTACTTTTATCATCAAATTTGCTTTGTTCTCTTGGTATTCTGAGTTGAAAGCTAAACCTAGGTAGGCTCATATGCTTATTTCTAAGCCCTTAAAGGCTGCCTCTTGTCTGAATGCATTTGACAGTTTTTCACAGCTAGAGGGCGTTAGTTCATGTGCTGTGTATAAATAACATTGTACTCACGCACGTGGAGTTATTTAAGAGTCAGCACTAATAGTCTGAAATGCAAGTCTGTCAAAAGATCTGAGATACGGAGGCAGTCTGCAGAAGCTTAGATACAAAGTAATTACAGAGGTAAAAAGTATATTTATATAAAAGTGTTGGTTATGCAAAACTGGGGAATGATAAATAAAAGGCTTATCTATCTTTTTAAACAAAAACATTTTTGGTGTTTACTATCCCCTTAACTCTTTATTTTAATTGAGCCTCCTTGGCTTTATCTACAATACCTATGCACTGTTATGAGAGCACCTCATGGGTAGGGTGCTTTAAAGGGACAGTCTACTTCCGGATTGTTAGTGTTTAAAAATATCGATAATCCCTTTATTACCCATTCCCCAGTTTTGTATAACCAACACTGTTATAGTAATACACTTTTTATCTCTGTGATTACCTTGTATCTAAGCCTCTGCAAACTGCAACTTTATTTAAAGGGACACTAAACCCAAAAATTTTCTTTCATGCTTCAGGTAGAGAATACAATTTTAAACAACATTCCAATTTACTTCTATTATCTACTTTGCTTCATTCTTTAGATATACTTTGTTGAAGAAATAGCAATGCACATGTGTGAGACAATCACACGAGGCATCTATGTGCAGCACCCAATCAGCAGCTACTGAGCCTATCTAGATATGCTTTTCAGAAAATAATATCAAGAGATTGAAGCAAATTAGATAATAGAAGTAAATTAGAAAGTTGTTTAAAATTGCATACTCTGAGGCCTATTTATCAAATGTCTGTCGTACATCGGCCGCCAGCAGGGGTGTGTCAATCAGCCCGATCGTACTCGATGAGGTTGAATTCCGGCGATGTCTGTCTTTTTTAAATTAAAATGTTGATCTTAGTCACACAATAAGACAGTGTAGGGCTCTCAAGTGGGCCTGTAACAAAATTAAGGGATAACTGACTTGAAGTCTGGAGTGTTCTATTTGTTTTAGTCATATTGTTGCAAGTTTGGGGGCGGGTGTTTTTGCTTACTTATAGGGTCCTGTTGCAGTGGTTCCAGCCTCTTTTCCTGCATCCAGACTTCAAGGGAGTTTTTCCCACTCACCTATCCCCGGATGCAAAAGGTGGTGTCAGCAGGGTGGTGGTACTAATTTTGGTGGCAGTAGCTTAAGTAGGTTTATGTGAGCTAGCTCTGTAATTCTGGGCCTTAATATAGTCTTTCACCTTTTACAGGTGTGTTGTACGACTCGTTGTTGGGATCACCTTACCAGGCTGGTTGTAACATGCCCTAGCTGATGGTCGGTCAGGGCCCTGGAAGTGGGCAGTGAGAGAGCAGAGTGACGGCCTAGATAACAGGGAGGGGTGACGCCCGCTAGGTGCCGGCCTAGGGATTCCTCTCCATTACGAATTGCAGGCCAAAGAGTTCTAAATATCCAACTCTCTCTCTCGCTGCCATTGAGCATGAGAAACCGGGTGCCACGCTGCAGGTACCGAAGGAGCCTTGACCGTCTGTTAGTAGAGGTGCCGCCACCAGGTTTAAGAACTTGTTACAAGTTCAAGTTATTTATTGATTAAAGAGTTGCCTAATATTAATAATATTAGCCATGATTAAGATAAATGTATGTTTAATAAACATGACAGTGATCGGTCTTTCTTACATCTTGGTGTCTGTGTATTATTTGTTATGCTTTTAGCAATTAGAAAACGTAAGGGCGTAATAGGAGGTTTATCTCTTATGGCCATATTCTGCTTAAGCTAGTCATCAACTTACATGGCATCTTGTACAATTATACAATTATATACTATGAATTAGCAATCTTGGCCACATTGGTCACATGTTTTATAGCAAGTGTAAAAAAATAAACATTCTCTAAGAGGCTTAGGCAAAGGGATCACTTAGGGATTTTGGTACATTGTCCAACTAACATTGGGACTTGTATGAGAAAGGTATACAAATGGTATTTTCTGATTGTGTTAAATTTTAGGTCCCTTTCTGGGACAGCTTAGATTAATCTTGTCATGTCTTGCCACCTGTGAAAGACATGCTTAGAAATCTGGCAGTTGGCAAGTGATTAGGGAATAGTGATATGATAAAAATTAATAGTGGAAAATGTGAGTTTAATAAGGAGACATGGTTCAATTAAAAAGAGAATATAAAATGACCGCGCCAGCATCTGTTAGGTTATATTCAAGGAATAAGTTCACAATTTTACCATTACATATTTTTACAAACGTTTAACAAATTTAAGTAATTTCTTATCTATAATGTTAATTTACTTTGCAGAAAGTAATTATATAAAAAAATCTAACAATTAGCAATTTTCACATAATAATTATTTTTTTATTTTTTTTAATTCATATGTGAATACTTCAAACAGAAGGTAATTAAAGGGACAATTTAACAATGTGTCATTTGATGTACAATTCCCTAAACACTGACTATGTGGGTGTTTGCAATCTGTTTCAGATGTTCGAGAGCAATACATAAATTCCAAAAATAAACTTTTTTTTTTTTGTAACATAAGGTGATTTATGAGACTTTCAAAATAAAGTTGATTCATATACTGCATTAAAAACATAGCTATAGTTTATAAGATACTATACCAAATAAAATACAGAACTTTACCAAAAAGTAATGTTGGATTTTTAAACCTTCTGTATGTCGCCCATGAAGATGCCTCAATGGCCCAACCTTTTTTTAAGGAGGACCACAATCAGGAAGACTTATTTTAACTGCATTTAAAAATGAAGGCTTTTTCAATATTGTATATATATATACAGTTGTGCTCATAAGTTTACATACCCTGGCAGAATGTATGATTTCTTGGCCATTTTCAGAGAATATGAATGATAACACAAAAACTTTTCTTTCACTTATGGTTAGTGTTTGGCTAAAGCCATTTATTATCAATCAACTGTGTTTACTCTTTTAAAATCATAATGACAACAGAAACTACCCAAATAACCCTGATCAAAAGTTTACATACCCTGCTGATTTTGGCCTGATAACATGCACACAAGTTGACCCAAAGGGGTTTGAATGGCTATTAAAGGTAACCATCCTCACCTGTGATCTGTTTGCTTGCAATTAGTGTGTGTGTATAAAAGGTCAATACGTTTCTGGACTCCTAACAGACCCTTGCATCTTTCATCCAGTGCTGCACTACTGACGTTTCTGGATTCTGAGTCACGGGGAAATTTTTTTTTTTTCAAATGATCTGTGGGAAAAAGGTAGTTGAACTGTATAAAACAGGAAAGGGATATAAAAAGATATCCAAGGAAAAGCTCAATTTTGGTCTCATCACTCTAAATGACTTTGTGCCAGAAGGTTTGAGGCTTGTCTCTGGGCTGTTTGGCATATTGTAAGCAGGATACTTTGTGGCATTTGTGTAGTAATGGCTTTCTTCTGGCGACTTGACCATGCAGTCCATCTTTCTTCAAGTGTCTCCTTATTGTGCATCTTGCCACACCACATGTCCTGTATTTCACCTGGAGTTTTTTGGGGGGTTTGTCTTTGCATCCCAAACAACTTTCCTGGCAGTTGTGGCTGAAATTTTAGTTGATCTACCTGACCGTGGTTTGGTTTCAACAGAACCCCTCATTTTCCACTTCTTTATTAGAGTTTGAACACTGCTGATTTGCATTCTCAATTCCTTGGATATCTTTTTATATCCCTTTCTTGTTTTATACAGTTGAACTACCTTTTCCTGCAGATCCTTTGACAATTCTTTTGCTTTCCCCACGACTCAAAATCCAGAATTGTCAGTGCAGCTGTGGATGAAAGATGCAAGGGTCTGTCAGGAGTCCAGAAACTCATTGACTTTTATATACACACACACTAATTACAAGAAAACAGAGAGAGAGAGAGGGTGAGAGAGAGAGAGAGAGAGATTATTAAGTACGAGGAAACCAAATTGCATAGATTGGAATTGTAATCTGATAAGAACTGGATTGGCAAGCTGAAGGAAGATATTGACAAATATGAGGATGATTGCCTTCAAAAATAGAAAATTGGACGATGTAATTAACGACTACAGGAATAGAAGTGTGTACCAGTGGCAGTTAAATCCAGCAGAGAGAACACAATATCATAGCAACAGACCATGGAGGCAGCGGCATAGGCGCAGACCCATGGAGACTCTGGATAGCTCAGGAAATTGCACGGACTCTGATGCCCCGAATGTTAACATCACATCATCTGAGATTGACAACAGAAGTGGGATGGTCACACGTTCAAAAAACGAGGATGGAAAGGGAACCATACCAGACAGGGAGGGGGTTTAAACAGACCACCCAGAGCACCAAGAAGGGGTCGCCAAATGAGAACCTAGTAGTGAACCTTAGTCAGCGGGTGCTGTCCCAAGATGAACTTAATGTCCTCAACAAGGGACTATCATTTATACCCACCACAAGATGCTACGAGTTTGACCTCTTTATTGATATACAAAAGTTCACTAGGACTCTCAGACTAAAGGAACATTTTCAACATCACAATAGCCAACCAGAAAAGGTACTTAAGAAGAAAAGCACATTTAATCCGAATAGCTACAACCCCATGATCAAAACAATCTCCAGACTCCTCATGCAGGACTCCACTAGACTCCATGAAAAGAGAGGCCAATACAGACATAATCTCACACATAGTGAAAGAAATGCCTTAATAATCTATGTGAGGACTCATCAATCATAGTGAGAGAGGCTGACAAGGGTGGAGCGATCGTTATCCAGGATTTTACTGAGTACCGGAGAGAAATAATACGACAACTGGAAGATTGTGATACCTACATGAAACTAAGGGGTGATCCTACTCTGATCTGTAAAAAGAAAATTGACAACATGCTTGGAACCTTATATGACATGGCTTATCTGGGTATAGATGCGAAACAGTATATGACTGTAGGGCATCCATGAATACCTGTCATATATACATTGCCAAAAATTCACAAGAGTATGGAGTCACCAACGGGTAGACCAATAGTATCTGCTATAGGGTCCCTCCTGCAACTGATTGCCACCTACCTGGACCATCTGTTACAACCTCTTGTGAGAAACATGGACACATTTCTATTGGACTCAGGATCAATGATCAATATACAGCTATCTGATATTGGAGATGAAACCTTGCTGGTTACATTGGATGTAACCAGTATTTACACCGTTATACCACATGCACATTCACTACTACGTTTGACATAGACAAACATCATGTAGTTGACAGCTTAAGAAAGAATTGGTCGCTGATAACTTCAGATAAAGATCTCCCACTGCAGGGGACACCTCCACCTAGGATTGGATACCGCAGGGCCAGATCTCTAAGAGATCAATTGATCCAAACTGACCCAAGGATGTGCTACATTAAAGACAAGCCAAACCAGGGTGTTATCGTTGTTTAGGCTGCACCACCTGTGGAGGTCTGTCTACTGGAAAAATCTTCAGACATCCATACAAGAAGTATGAGATAAAATACAGAGTGACCTGTACCACACAGTTTATTATATACCTCCTGCACTGTGTGTGTGGATTATTTTACGTTGGAAAGACTATAGGTCATCTCTGAACGAGGATGGCGAATCATTGATCGGCCATTAGAACAGCCATCGAGAAAGGCACATCAGACCAGCCTGTGGCTAGGCACTTCACACATGCCAATCATAAAGTATCTGATCTAAAATATGTAATTATTGATCATATACCGATGCCATCCAGGGGTGGTGACCGTGCTAAAATGTTGTTACAACGAGAAGCGAGGTGGATATATGAACTGGGTACCATGGCACCACAAGGTCTTAACGTCCACCTAGACTGGCACTGTTATTTATGAGAATCTATGATCCATTGTATATAAGCATTATTAATTGTGAGAGTCTCTGATACATTGTATATAGCAGCTTCTTGTATATTTGTATATGTTTTGCTGTTGGTTTGAAAACAGGATAAAACCCGAAACCACTATAATATTCAAGACCCTGTGAGTGCCTTTCTCTTTCTCAAACTGTATACATGCAATTTAAGTGCACCCTGGGCAGAAGATTCTTCTAATATTGTTACTGAGAGTGCTGTACCACCAATGACTGTATATATATATATATATATATATATATATATATATATATATATATATATATATATATATATACATACATATATATGCACACATTATATAGTATATATTAGAGATGTGAATTGATTTTTGGACTAATGCACATTCGAAATGAAAATCTGAAAGAATATACCAAGGAAAATAAAGAAAACAAATAAATACTGACAAAAATCGTCAGTATTCGTTTGTTTCCTTTATTTGTCAAGCCCTTAATACTTATAGTGTGCTCGCCGTGCTCTGGAGAACACATTAAGATACATTTTGTAGCTTTGAAACATTTACATTCGTTTTTAGAAAAAACTAATGTAAATGTTAAACGAAAATTGAATTTTATGAAAATGTATTTGTAATTTACATTTTACCTCATGTTGACACCACGTAATTCAGTTGCAATAAACTTCTCTGGTATGGGAATAGGTTTCATGCATTGTTTCTTGTAAGTCAGTGAAACAGTTGCACATGCATATTCTTGCAATATTATACAGTAGTGCATATTAGTGATCATATTAATCATTGGCACTTTATATATTGTTTGGACATTTATGTGCTTTCATAAAAAGTGCGTTATTGGAATTACTAATATTTATGATTTTTTTTTACCAGCAAACTGAATAATAAATGATTGTATGCAAACTTACTAGATACAATCATCTATAGTTAATATTATATGAATGCACAGTTAAAGTCAATGGTTAACTATGCATTTTTACAACTCTATGTGATACAGTTGTATGGTATTTATCCAGGGGTGTATTTTGGCTTAGGCAAACAAGGCATTTGCCTAGGGCAGCAGATTGGAGGTGGTGCAGCACATTTTTTGTGGCTATATTTATAAGAAGCTTACAGTTATTTTAGAAGTATTATACAGTTATAGAATAGGCTAAGAAACAAATTTGGAATTCAAGGAGGGATCCAAACAGTTGGGGTGCGCTAAAAAAAAGAGTGTGAATCAGTCACTGCACAAACCGTCAGTTAGATGATTGGATCGATATTGCCAAATGGCTCCTGTGAGACAAGAAGAGTGGAGTGAATGCAGCTCTGTGGTGGCTCTTGTTCCGTTGATGGCAGCTCCTCTGATCCTCGGTGTGGGGATTCTGTAGAATTAAAGTTGAAAAAGAGGGCGCCACATAGCGTAATAAAGTTTGAACCAAATTCAAGTTGAAATGAATCAAAAATGCTTACCAAATGGATATGCACCGTACTGTGACCGGTGCTAACAAGCCGGCTAACACTCACAGTGGTTAGTACACTGGTGTCTGTGGTATAATGCGTCTGGATGCAGGTCGAGTGATTCTGTCTGACTCCGTGTAGGGTCGATCACTTTCTTAACCAACGTGATATTGCTGTATTAGATTCACACTGCAAATAATGTGTGAGACCTTGACCCTTGCAAATTGACGATAAAAGCAAAAGGACAACCTCCGTAAAAGTTAAAAGATATTTATTCCATACAAGTACCGCGTTTCTCGACCGTAACTGGTCGTTTCCTCAGGCATGAAATAATGGATACAATTGTTACAAAGTAAAAGCCTTATATGCAGGTATGTTTAAAAAACGGAAGTTGTCAAAGCACCTAGAGTAACCAATGATAGCTTAGTTGATACGGTGAGTGTAATTATCCCTGATTAAAGATTCAACTGTGAGTTAACCCAAAAAGACTAATAAAAAGGTTTGATTAAACTGTTTTATCTGACCTCAAAACAAAAAAGAAAAAACATGATATTTTGTTATCCATATTAGTCGAGTCTTGTATTATAGTGTAAATATAACTGTTTTATCTGACATCAAAAAGGAAAACATGGTGTTTTGTTGTCCATATAGATCGTATATATGTTAGAGTAAAAGCTACTGAAAAAATAAAAAATAAAAAAGACAATAATGCTGATTAAAATGGAAAACAAATTTTGTTGTTTTCGGTTTGAGTCTTCAAAGCTTTATTGAAGCGAGCCTAGAGAGATATTTTGTTGCTAATGGGTGTATGGAGTATCTATTGCTGAAGTTGTGTAAATAACAAGAGCGGTGGGATTGCCCGGCCCTAGCAGAAAACGGAAGAATTCGCCACATAATGTGATGCCAATTTTTTAAGGAATGTATAATGTATTAATTTTAATTATATAAAAAATGTTCTAATCTAAGAATTTGTTAAATGTGTGAGGAAAGGGTGAATTTGGTAGGAATTCCTCTTTAGAAAACAGGATGTTAGTGACGTAATTTTGAATGATTGCTATGGATTTCCTATGATACTTAGGATTGATAAATAAAATAAGATAAAATTATGGTGCCTACGGACTTTTAAATTGATATGATACAAACCCTGTATATGTTCCAGTGTGTGTAAACAAATATTGATATTGTCCTATGTGACCGCTGTGTAAACTTATTATGATAGACTCTATATGGACCTATGTTAGGAGGTTCTTGTATAATTTAGTGATGATGTGTGCAATCCTAGTCTAGTGTGTACATTGAAGTGCATATGTGAGATAGTGTGATAAAAGGATAAAGTGAAGGAATCATTATTGCATATGCCAATGTGCATGGGAATTAGGACCTGTGTGTATGAAAGTGATGGGTGAGTGAAAATATTCGTGAAATGAGAGATACTGCTCGTGTGATGAATGTCGTGACCTTGTCAGTCCTAGGGAGAGTAGTTAAAGCCAGATTAAATTTGTTCATATGGGACTGCCCTACTAGACATTTTAATGAGGACCAGATAGTGTTTGCCCACAATATCAAATTGTTGGTAGTTCTTGTCGTGAAATAGAAGCAGTGGATGTAAAACTAATCGTGCTTCTAAATGATGTTGAGCGGACATTTGTGTCTATCTATTCTAGATTAAGCTAATTGAGAGATCTTGGAACCAAATGCATAATAATGGTGTTTTCCACAGGGGTGTGTCTAGTGTAAGGAAAAAGTGCATAATAATAAAAAAATGCATAATAATAAAAAAAGCTTAAAAAATATATATATATATGTATTATAATGATGGCCATCTGATAACGATGAAGATGTGTGAATGTTGATGTTTGGAAATATGTCAAAATGTGAATAATTCTAAATCTTGCTGTAAAAGCATACGATTCAGTTAATTGGGTCTTGGTCTAATGGAAAAGGATGTGAGATTGTGGAATCTGGAATAGTTTATGTTAAGATGGATTAAGCTTCCAGATTTAGAGAAACCTTAATTGAAGGCTGCCAAATCCAGGTTAGCATTTAGACCATCCGGAAACAAGGTTTTCAATTTGAAAATCCAAAAGGTTTCTCGTTGTCTAAGTTTATTGACTCTATTATAATCTGAGGATTTAGGGATAAAATCTATAGGTAAATATTTAAAAATGTAAGGATTGCCTTGATGTTTTGTTAAACAATGATTAGGGACACTGTGTTTAATTTTTGATTTCTTGCAATTTTTACAATTGCGAAAATGTTCACCCCACCTTGTTTTTGCCTTTCTGGAGGTGCGGCCAACATATTGTAGGCCGCATACACATTCCAATAGATATATAACAAAAATGGAATCGCAATTGAAAAAACCCTGGATAGGAAAAATTTCCCCAGTGATATGAGACTTAAATAATTTAGCACCAGATTTAATATATTTGCAGGAAATACATCCAGTTTTGCCACATTTATAGATTCCCTGTAGACCAAAAATACCCTTTTTAATTTTATTGTCTTTAGATCTCTGTTGTATGTGTTTAACTATTTTGCTCGGTGCTAGTCTACTTCTCAATGTAGGAGCTCTCCTATAAACTATTCGTGGTTTGTCTTGTACTATACTTTTCAGTATGGGGTCCCTTTGGATGACATGCCAGTGTTTACAAATTATCTGTTGTATTTTGTAAAAGCTATTATTGCATTGTGTGATGAACATAGTGCTACTTTGTTCAGTAGTTTTATCCCTTGTCTGGTTAATATTTTTGTTCTTAAATAATATTGCATTTCTATCTAATAGTTTTGTTCTCGTTAACGCCTGATCTAGAATATGGGCTGGATAACTTTTTTCCATGAATCTGTTGTATAAAATTTGGCTTTGGTCGAGAAAAGTTTGATACTCTGAACAATTTTTCCTAATGCGTCTAAACTGGCTATATGGGACATTGTTAATCCAGCTTCTATGATGGTTACTGTGGTATTCTAGATAGCTGTTACTGTCCACGTCCTTAAAGTGCGTTTTAGATGTTATCGTTAGATTGGGTCCCCAACTGAGTACTAAATCTAAATATTCTATTGAAACAGTTTGTATGTTCGCTGTGAAGGTGATTCCCATATCATTGTTATTGAGATGTAAAATAAAAGCTTCTGCTGATTCTAGACTGCCATCCCATATGAACAACAGGTCGTCTATGTAACGGCCATAGAATACCAGGCTCGCCCCAAGGTCCGCTTGGTGAATATACACCTCCTCGAAGAGTCCCATAAAGAGATTGGCGAAACTTGGGGCGAACCTGGTACCCATGGCCGTTCCCCTGGTCTGTAAATAAATACAGTCCACTTACAATAGTGGATAATGCTGAAAGTCCTAGCACTAGTCACCTCCCTCCACCACCTTTTTTAGGGATAGGCCCCAACACAAGAACAGAAAATTTTCCAACAAGGTCGGCCAAAAGACCACATATAGCAGAAAACGAGGCAGCAGGGGCAGAGGCCTTGCCGCCAAGAAAGCGGAATTATCCCGATTAGATCAGGGTTTGTTCAACTTATCATCTCACACATTATCTATTGAGGAGAAAAGAGTACTCAAAAAAGGTCTTTCTTTTTGTCCACCCAACCCCCCAAATATTTTTAATTTATTCGTGGATGTGAATAATTTCACACGAAAATTATCTTTACAAAAATACTTCATAAATAAAAAACTAAAAAAAGACCCCTACAATAATATAGATTCCCAGGTGATAGTAACTGACAACATGACACCCAATAGACTAATTCCATGTATAACGGCAAATAATAATGTTGATGTTTTAACTGACCATTTATTTGAAGAATACATACACACAACAGTCAAAAATAAATCTAATTTTAATCCTACGAATATCAACAACAAATATATAGAACTATACCAAAACATGGTCTTAGAAGATTGTGAAAAATTGCTTAAACTAAGTGCCAAAAAGAAAAATCATTCTTTTTATAGACACAAAAAAGCATTATATAGCCTACAGAACAATTCAAATATTGTTATTTGCGACGCGGATAAGGGTGGCGGGATTATCATCCAAGATTACAAAGATTATACTACAGAAGCAGAAAGAATCCTAGGGGACCATAATTATTATAAAATTCTATCACAAGATCCCACTCCATTGTTCTTACAGACCTATCGGAAACTAATAGGAAAGGGTTTTATACAAGGAATATTGAATAAAGATGAAAGGGAATTTTTGAGAGTAGACAATCCAAGCATTGCACATTATTACCACCTTCCCAAAATCCACAAGGATAAAAATAACCCGCCTGGACGTCCCATCATAGCAGGAATTGGGAATCTAACATATAATTTATCATCTTATATAGATCAATTCTTACAGAAATTTGTAATAACACTTCCTTCTTACATTAGAGATAGCACTCATCTCTTACAATTGTTACAAGATCTCACTCTCACAAACACCACCAAACTTTGGATTACATGTGACGTCAGTTCTCTTTATTCAAATATCACCCATGATTTGGGGCTGTCATCAGTATCTCATTTTCTAGAGCAAGACCTGTATTTACCTAAGGAACAAAAAGCTTTTATTCTAGAATGCATCAAGTACATACTACAACACAACTATTTTTTATACTTAGATCGTTTTTATTTACAGACCAGGGGAACGGCCATGGGTACCAGGTTCGCCCCAAGTTTCGCCAATCTCTTTATGGGACTCTTCGAGGAGGTGTATATTCACCAAGCGGACCTTGGGGCGAGCCTGGTATTCTATGGCCGTTACATAGACGACCTGTTGTTCATATGGGATGGCAGTCTAGAATCAGCAGAAGCTTTTATTTTACATCTCAATAACAATGATATGGGAATCACCTTCACAGCGAACATACAAACTGTTTCAATAGAATATTTAGATTTAGTACTCAGTTGGGGACCCAATCTAACGATAACATCTAAAACGCACTTTAAGGACGTGGACAGTAACAGCTATCTAGAATACCACAGTAACCATCATAGAAGCTGGATTAACAATTTCCCATATAGCCAGTTTAGACGCATTAGGAAAAATTGTTCAGAGTATCAAACTTTTCTCGACCAAAGCCAAATTTTATACAACAGATTCATGGAAAAAAGTTATCCAGCCCATATTCTAGATCAGGCGTTAACGAGAACAAAACTATTAGATAGAAATGCAATATTATTTAAGAACAAAAATATTAACCAGACAAGGGATAAAACTACTGAACAAAGTAGCACTATGTTCATCACACAATACAATAATAGCTTTTACAAAATACAACAGATAATTTGTAAACACTGGCATGTCATCCAAAGGGACCCCATACTGAAAAGTATAGTACAAGACAAACCACGAATAGTTTATAGGAGAGCTCCTACATTGAGAAGTAGACTAGCACCGAGCAAAATAGTTAAACACATACAACAGAGATCTAAAGACAATAAAATTAAAAAGGGTATTTTTGGTCTACAGGGAATCTATAAATGTGGCAAAACTGGATGTATTTCCTGCAAATATATTAAATCTGGTGCTAAATTATTTAAGTCTCATATCACTGGGGAAATTTTTCCTATCCAGGGTTTTTTCAATTGCGATTCCATTTTTGTTATATATCTATTGGAATGTGTATGCGGCCTACAATATGTTGGCCGCACCTCCAGAAAGGCAAAAACAAGGTGGGGTGAACATTTTCGCAATTGTAAAAATTGCAAGAAATCAAAAATTAAACACAGTGTCCCTAATCATTGTTTAACAAAACATCAAGGCAATCCTTACATTTTTAAATATTTACCTATAGATTTTATCCCTAAGTCCTCAGATTATAATAGAGTCAATAAACTTAGACAACGAGAAACCTTTTGGATTTTCAAATTGAAAACCTTGTTTCCGGATGGTCTAAATGCCAACCTGGATTTGGCAGCCTTCAATTAAGGTTTCTCTAAATCTGGAAGCTTAATCCATCTTAACATAAACTATTCCAGATTCCACAATCTCACATCCTTTTCCATTAGACCAAGACCCAATTAACTGAATCGTATGCTTTTACAGCAAGATTTAGAATTATTCACATTTTGACATATTTCCAAACATCAACATTCACACATCTTCATCGTTATCAGATGGCCATCATTATAATACATATATATATATTTTTTAAGCTTTTTTTATTATTATGCATTTTTTTATTATTATGCACTTTTTCCTTACACTAGACACACCCCTGTGGAAAACACCATTATTATGCATTTGGTTCCAAGATCTCTCAATTAGCTTAATCTAGAATAGATAGACACAAATGTCCGCTCAACATCATTTAGAAGCACGATTAGTTTTACATCCACTGCTTCTATTTCACGACAAGAACTACCAACAATTTGATATTGTGGGCAAACACTATCTGGTCCTCATTAAAATGTCTAGTAGGGCAGTCCCATATGAACAAATTTAATCTGGCTTTAACTACTCTCCCTAGGACTGACAAGGTCACGACATTCATCACACGAGCAGTATCTCTCATTTCACGAATATTTTCACTCACCCATCACTTTCATACACACAGGTCCTAATTCCCATGCACATTGGCATATGCAATAATGATTCCTTCACTTTATCCTTTTATCACACTATCTCACATATGCACTTCAATGTACACACTAGACTAGGATTGCACACATCATCACTAAATTATACAAGAACCTCCTAACATAGGTCCATATAGAGTCTATCATAATAAGTTTACACAGCGGTCACATAGGACAATATCAATATTTGTTTACACACACTGGAACATATACAGGGTTTGTATCATATCAATTTAAAAGTCCGTAGGCACCATAATTTTATCTTATTTTATTTATCAATCCTAAGTATCATAGGAAATCCATAGCAATCATTCAAAATTACGTCACTAACATCCTGTTTTCTAAAGAGGAATTCCTACCAAATTCACCCTTTCCTCACACATTTAACAAATTCTTAGATTAGAACATTTTTTATATAATTAAAATTAATACATTATACATTCCTTAAAAAATTGGCATCACATTATGTGGCGCATTCTTCCGTTTTCTGCTAGGGCCGGGCAATCCCACCGCTCTTGTTATTTACACAACTTCAGCAATAGATACTCCATACACCCATTAGCAACAAAATATCTCTCTAGGCTCGCTTCAATAAAGCTTTGAAGACTCAAACCGAAAACAACAAAATTTATTTTCCATTTTAATCAGCATTATTGTCTTTTTTATTTTTTATTTTTTCAGTAGCTTTTACTCTAACATATATACGATCTATATGGACAACAAAACACCATGTTTTCCTTTTTGATGTCAGATAAAACAGTTATATTTACACTATAATACAAGACTCGACTAATATGGATAACAAAATATCATGTTTTTTCTTTTTTTCTTTTTTGTTTTGAGGTCAGATAAAACAGTTTAATCAAACCTTTTTATTAGTCTTTTTGGGTTAACTCACAGTTGAATCTTTAATCAGGGATAATTACACTCACCGTATCAACTAAGCTATCATTGGTTACTCTAGGTGCTTTGACAACTTCCGTTTTTTAAACATACCTGCATATAAGGCTTTTACTTTGTAACAATTGTATCCATTATTTCATGCCTGAGGAAACGACCAGTTACGGTCGAGAAACGCGTAGCGGTACTTGTATGGAATAAATATCTTTTAACTTTTACGGAGGTTGTCCTTTTGCTTTTATCGTCAATTTGCAAGGGTCAAGGTCTCACACATTATTTGCAGTGTGAATCTAATACAGCAATATCACGTTGGTTAAGAAAGTGATCGACCCTACACGGAGTCAGACAGAATCACTCGACCTGCATCCAGACACAGTATACCACAGACACCAGTGTACTAACCACTGTGAGTGTTAGCCGGCTTGTTAGCACCGGTCACAGTACGGTGCATATCCATTTGGTAAGCATTTTTGATTCATTTCAACTTGAATTTGGTTCAAACTTTATTTCGCTATGTGGCGCCCTCTTTTTCAACTTTAGTTATAGAATAGGGATATTTTGCTCAAGGAGCTTACATTCTAGGGGGCATAATAAGAGAGTGGAGCCTATAGTTTAGAGGTAACTCTGAACCTTACATATATTTAGCTAGCTGTTGCCTTTAGTTATGTTGGTTTTAAGCACTCAATATTGTGTTTAGGGGAGTATTGTTTTAAGAAATCTGCAGCAATAGATAAATATGTGTATGTGTGTGTGTGAGTGGGTGAATGTGACAGTGTGTATGTGCATAACTCTGTGTGTATGTGTCTGTGACTATGTGTGTGTGTGATTGTGACAGTGTGTATGTGCATAACCCTGTGTGTGTATGTGTCTGCGACTATGTGTGTGTGTGTGCATGTGACAGTGTGTATGTGCATAACTTTGTGTGTGTATGTGTCTGTGATTATGTGTGTGTTTGTGTACATGTGACAGTGTGTATGTGACTATGTGCGTGTGTGTTTGTTTATATATGTGTGTGCCTGTGTATGAGTGTATGTGTGTGCATGTGACAGTGTGTATGTGCATAACTCTGTGTGTGTATGTGTCTGTTACTATGTGTGTGTGTGTGTGTGTGTGTGTTTGTTTATATATGTGTGTGTGCCTGTGTATGAGTGTATGCAAGTGTTTTGCAAGTCCTGGAGAACATTTATTTACTTTGGCAATGCCATGAAACAAATATAAAAATCCTGTTACTCCCTAAACAAAAAGTGTTATGGCCAAAGCTTGGAAGGTCAGATAAATTGGTTGTGTGTAGGGTATGGGGATGAACAAAGATATCAGCCTGCTATAGTGTGCATCACCTATGAATTAACATGAACAAAAGGAATGTTAGTGTTTTTGCGTTAACATTTTTGTATAAAATAAATTGTAGTGCAATACTTCCAAGTTTACTTCTTAACCTACCACAACTGATCACAGATTATTAAGTTAACATCAATAAAAAAATTCCTTCTCTAAATACAAAATACATTTGTAAATTGCTTTGGAGTAAAAAATTGCTCACAGACACATAGGCCTTATAATTATGAACTTAAACAATAGCTAATGCTATATACCGAGTAGAAACTTACGGCTAGATTTAGAGTTCTGCGGCCAAAGGGGTGCGTTAGCTACAAGTGTATTTTTTCCCCTGCACCTTTTAAATAATGCTGGTATTTAGAGTTCACAGAAGGGCTGCGTTAGGCTCCAAAAAGGGAGCGTATAGCATAATTTACCGCCACTGCAACTCTCAATACCAGCGGTGCTTACAGACGCGGCCAGTTTCAAAAACGCGCTCATGCACGATTCCCCCATAGGAAACAATGGGGCAGTTTGAGCTGAAAAAAAACCTAACACCTGCAAAAAAGCAGCGTTCAGCTTCTAACGCAGCCCCATTGTTTCCTATGGGGAAACACTTCCTATGTCTGCACCTAACACCCTAACATGAACCCTGAGTCTAAACACCCCTAATCTTACAATTATTAACCCCTAATCTGCCGCCCCCGCTATTGCTGACCCCTGCATTTTATTATTAACATCTAATCTGCTGCTCCGTACACCACCGCAACCTATGTTATCCCTATGAACCCCTAATCTGCTACCCATAACCCCCGCCGACCCCTATATTATATTTATTACCCCCTAATCTGTCCCCCCTCCTATGTCGCTGCTACCTACCTACAATTATTAACCCCTAATCTGCCGACCGGACCTCACCGCTACTCTAATAAATGTATTAACCCCTAAAGCCAAGTCTAACCCTAACCCTAACACCCCCTTAAGTTAAATATAATTTTTATCTAACGAAATAAAATAAATCTTATTAAATAAATTATTCCTATTTAAAGCTAAATACTTACCTGTAAAATAAACCCTAATATAGCTACAATATAACAAATAATTATATTGTAGCTATTTTAGGATTAATATTTATTTTACAGGCAACTTTGTATTTATTTTAACCAGGTACAATAGCTATTAAATAGTTAATAACTATTTAATAGCTACCTAGTTAAAATAATTACCAAATTACCTGTAAAATAAATCCTAACCTAAGTTACAATTAAACCTAACACTACACTATCAGTAAATTAATTAAATAAACTACCTACAATTATCTACAATTAAATCAACTAAACTAAATTACAAAAACAAACACTAAATTACAAAAAAACAAACACTAAATTACAAAAAATAAAAAAAGATTACAAGAATTTTAAACTAATTACACCTACTCTAAGCCCCCTAAAATAATAACAAAGCCCCCCAAAATAAAAAAAAATGACCTACCCTATTCTACAATAAAAATTGTAAAGCTCTTTTACCTTACCAGCCCTTAAAAGGGCCTTTTGCGGGGCATGCCCCAAAGAATTCTGCTCTTTTGCCTATAAACAAAAACATACAATACCCCCCACAACATTACAACCCACCACCCACATACCCCTAATCTAACCCAAACCCCCCTTAAATAAACCTAACACTAAGCCCCTGAAGATCTCCCTACCTTGTCTTCACCACGCTGGGTATCACCGATCCGTCCAGAAGAGGGTCCGAAGTCTTCATCCAATCCGGGCGATGTCTTCATCCAAGCGGGGGCTGAAGAGGTCCATCATCCGGCTGAAGTCTTCATCCAAGCGAGGGCTGAAGAGGTCCATCATCCGGCTGAAGTCTTCTATCAAGCGGCATCTTCAATCTTCTTTCTTCCGGCTCCATCTTCATCCCGCCGACCCGGAACATCTTTCCTTCATTAGTCGGGAGTTCATCGTGGAGGAAGGATGTTCCGCGTTGGCGGGATGAAGATGGAGCCGGAAGAAAGAAGATTGAAGATGCCGCTTGATAGAAGACTTCAGCCGGATGATGGACCTCTTCAGCCCCTGCTTGGATGAAGACTTCAGCCAGATGATGGACCTCTTCAGCCCCCGCTTGGATGAAGACATTGCCCAGATTGGATGAAGACTTCGGACCCTCTTCTGGACGGATCAGTGATACCCGGCGTGGTGAAGACAAGGTAGGGAGATCTTCAGGGGCTTAGTGTTAGGTTTATTTAAGGGGGGTTTGGGTTAGATTAGGAGTATGTGGGTGGTGGGTTGTAATGTTGTGGGGGGGTATTGTATGTTTTTTTTACAGGCAAAAGAGCAGAATTCTTTGGGGCATGCCTTGCAAAAGGCCCTTTTAAGAGCTGGTAAGGTAAAAGAGCTTTACAATTTTTATTATAGAATAGGGTAGGGCATTTTTTATTTTGCGGGGCTTTGTTATTTTATTAGGGGGCTTAGAGTAGGTTTAATTAGCTTAAAATTGTTGTAATATTTTTATAATATTTGTAAATTATTTTTTTATTTTTTGTAACTTAGTTCTTTTTTTATATTTTGTACTTTAGTTAGTGTATTTATTTGTATTTATTTGTAGGTATTTGTATTTAATTTATTGATAGTGTAGTGTTAGGTTTAATTGTTATTGTTAATAACTATTTAATTGCTATTGTACCTGGTTAAAATAAATACAAAGTTGCCTGTAAAATAAATATTAATCTTTAAATAGCTACAATATAATTATTATTTATATTGTAGCTATATTAGGGTTTATTTTACAGGTAAGTATTTAGCTTTAAATAGGAATAATTTATTTAAAAAAGTTTATTTTATTTCGTTAGATAAATAATATATTTAACTTAGGGGGGTGTTAGGGTTAGGGTTAGACTTAGCTTTAAGGGTTAATACATTTATTATAGTAGTGGTGAGGTCCGGTTGGGGTTAATAATTGTAGGTAGGTAGCGGCGACATTGGGGGGGGGGGCGATTAGGGGTTAATAAATATTATGTAGGTGTCAGGGGCAGCAGATTAGGGGTACATAGGGATAATGTAGGTTGCGGCGGTGTGCGGTCGGCAGATTAGGGGTTAAAAAAATTTAATAGAGTGGCGGCGATGTGGGGGGGCCTCGGTTTAGGGATACATAAGTAGTTTATGGGTGTTAGTGTACTTTAGAGCACGGTAGTTAAGAGCTTTATGAACCGGCGTTAGCCCAGAAAGCTCTTAACTCCTGGCTTTTTTCTGCGGCTGGAGTCTTGTCGTTAGATTTCTCACTTCAGCCAAGACTCTAAATACCAGCGTTAGAAAAATCCCATTGAAAAGATAGGATATGCAATTGGCGTAGGAGGATCTGCGGTATGGAAAAGTCGCGGCTGGAAAGTGAACGTTAGACCCTTTCCTGACTGACTCTAAATACCAGCGGGCGGCCAAAACCAGCGTTAGGACCCCCTAACGCTGGTTTTAACGGCTAACGCAGAACTCTAAATCTAGGTGATTGTTAATGGTAAAGGCCAATAAAAAATATTAAACAGTATCGCTGATAAAATCACACATGACCAGCAACATTTCTTAAGTATTCTCATGTCAAATTAAAATTAAACTTCCATGATTCATTTTAAATCAACCCTGTAATACAATGTATGTATTGGATACTTGTAAAGCACAGCTAATCACCCGTAAGGGTCTCAAGGCACTGTTCATTTTATCAACCTCAGAAGGATGAGTGGACATCAGCGGGGATCAAACCTGCAACCCTTGGGTTACTACAGAGCTCAGCCACAGTGCCTTAGCATGCTGAGCTATCTGTCCAGCTCAATGTACTTTCATCACTCTGTATCCTTTGTTAAGAAGCACATGTACATATTCTAAACAGCAGCAATGATTTACTGGTAGCTAGCTGGTAACTGGTGCCTACACACATTGCAATGTATTACTGTTCTGGAGCTGATTTTAATTATGTGTTTAACCCATTTAGAAAGGTTAAAAATCACATTAGATTATTTGCAGAGAGAGGCATCGCCAGCATTATTCTCACTAGTGTTGCAACCTATCCTGGTATGTCAGGGACAGCCCCGGAATTGGGAGGTAAATTTATGTCCCCCTAAGGTGAGCTTGTGTGTCCGTACTAGCACTAGCACACACAGCTTTTAAAAGTAGGCACAGCACAGGAGGTAATGGCAGTTTTTGTGATAGGGATTTTTGTGTGTTTTGCGTTACCCTATGCGCAAAGTTTTGCTGGCAGGAAATGTGAGGCTATTACCTAATAGTTTTTACAACCGGCAAGCCTGCAAGTCAGTCTGTAGCTTGCAGATGACTGACATGCAGACTGCAGGGGATGGTAGCAAAGCTTAAAGCTGGAGGTGGAGATCTCATCTAATAACGTAAGGCAAAGCCCCTTCTCACTGGTCAGACACGTAATTTGTCTGTAAATCTGTTACACACGGTAATGCTAAAATAACCTCTGTGCTGGTAAGTTATTTTCAGTGTGTTAAACAATTACACTCATTTTTATTACCTTTTATTTTGCACTGTGTATCAATATTTATATATATATATATATATACAGGGAGTGCAGAATTATTAGGCAAGTTGTATTTTTGAGGATTAATTTTATTATTGCACAACAACCATGTTCTCAATGAACCCAAAAAACTCATTAATATCAAAGCTGAATAGTTGTGGGAGTAGTTTTTAGTTTGTTTTTAGTTATAGCTATTTTAGGGGGATATCTGTGTGTGCAGGTGACTATTACTGTGCATAATTATTAGGCAACTTAACAAAAAACAAATATATACCCATTTCAATTATTTATTTTTACCAGTGAAACCAATATAACATCTCAACATTCACAAATATACATTTCTGACATTCAAAAACAAAACAAAAACAAATCAGTGACCAATATAGCCACCTTTCTTTGCAAGGACACTCATCCAATGTTTTGATCTGTTCACCATCAACATTGCGTGCAGCAGCAACCACAGCCTCCCAGACACTGTTCAGAGAGGTGTACTGTTTTCCCTCCTTGTAAATCTCACATTTGATGATGGAACACAGGTTCTCAATGGGGTTCAGATCAGGTGAACAAGGAGGCCATGTCATTAGATTTTCTTCTTTTATACCCTTTCTTGCCAGCCACGCTGTGGAGTACTTGGACGCGTGTGATGGAGCATTGTCCTGCATGAAAATCATGTTTTTCTTGAAGGATGCAGACTTCTTCCTGTACCACTGCTTGAAGAAGGTGTCTTCCAGAAACTGGCAGTAGGACTGGGAGTTGAGCTTGACTCCATCCTCAACCCGAAAAGGCCCCACAAGCTCATCTTTGATGATACCAGCCCACACCAGTACTCCACCTCCACCTTGCTGGTGTCTGAGTCGGACTGGAGCTCTCTGCCCTTTACCAATCCAGCCACGGGCCCATCCATCTGGCCCATCAAGACTCACTCTCATTTCATCAGTTCATTAAACCTTAGAAAAATCAGTCTTGAGATATTTCTTGGCCCAGTCTTGACGTTTCAGCTTGTGTGTCTTGTTCAGTGGTGGTCGTCTTTCAGCCTTTCTTACCTTTGCCATGTCTCTGAGTATTGCACACCTTGTGCTTTTGGGCACTCCAGTGATGTTGCAGCTCTGAAATATGGCCAAACTGGTGGCAAGTGGCATCTTGGCAGCTGCACGCTTGACTTTTCTCAGTTTATGGGCAGATATTTTGCGCCTTGGTTTTTCCACACGCTTCTTGTGACCCTGTTGACTATTTTGAATGAAACGCTTGATTGTTCGATGATCACGCTTCAGAAGCTTTGCAATTTTAAGAGTGCTGCATCCCTCTGCAAGATATCTCACTATTTTTTACTTTTCTGAGCCTGTCAAGTCCTTCTTTTGACCCATTTTGCCAAAGGAAAGGAAGTTGCCTAATAATTATGCACACCTGATATAGCGTGTTGATGTCATTAGACCACACCCCTTCTCATTACAGAGATGCACATCACCTAATATGCTTAATTGGTAGTAGGCTTTCGAGCCTATACAGCTTGGAGTAAGACAACATGCATAAAGAGGATGATGTGGTCAAAATACTCATTTGCCTAATAATTCTGCACTCCCTGTATATATATATATATATATATATATATATATATATATTTGTATCTAAATTATTATGATAATGATCTGAAGAACTTTTATTATACAATTCTTAATTTTGGTTCAAGGTAAATTAATTAAAATAATAAAGTATTAATACTATAGACAAAACTAGAAGAAAGCAATGTTTTTACTTTTAAAGTGACAGTAAACTTAAAAAAAAAACTGCACATTACAATAAATACAAATCTCTGATTGCATAGTAATTACAAGTAAAGATAATGTTATTTGAAATGAAGCTTTAATCACTATGCAGGCAAGCTTATATATGCATTTACTGAAATTTTTAGTTTGCTGTCCCTTTAACAACTGATTTTCTAAGACTTTCTGCACTAACGGCTAGATTTAGAGTTTTGTCGGTAACGACCCGCGTAGCTAATGCTGGCTTTTTTCCCCCCGCACCTTTTAAATACCGCTGGTATTGAGAGTTCACAGAATGGCTGCGTTAGGCTCCAAAAAGGGAGCGTAGAGCATAATTTACTGCCACTGCAACTCTCAATACCAGCAGTGCTTACGGACGCGGCCAGCTTCAAAAACGTGCTCGTGCACGATTCCCCCATAGGAAACAATGGGGCAGTTTGAGCTGAAAAAAAACCTAACACCTGCAAAAAAGCAGCGTTCAGCTCCTAACGCAGCCCCATTGTTTCCTATGGGGAAACACTTCCTAAGTCTGCACCTAACACCCTAACATGAACCCCGAGTCTAAACACCCCTAACCTTACACTTATTAACCCCTATCTATTGGCTGTTCCAATTAGCCAATAGAATGCAAGCTCAATCTGATTGGCTGATTGGATCAGCCAATCGGATTGAACTTGAATCTGATTGGCAGAATTTTCCTACCTTAATTCCGATTGGCTGATAGAATCCTATCAGCCAATCGGAATTCGAGGGACGCCATCTTGGATGATGTCCCTTAAAGGAACCGTCATTCTGTGTTAGGACGTCGGAAGAAGAGGATGGATCCGCGCCGGAGGTCTTGAAGATGGAGCCGCTCGTCGTCGGATGGAAGAAGATAGAAGATGCCGCTTGGATGAAGATGTCTACCGGTCCGGATCTCCTCTTCTGCCTGGATAGGATGAAGACTTCTGCCCGATGATGGACCTCTTCAGCCGGATCATGGACATCTTCAGCCCCCGCTTGGGCTTGGATGAAGACTTCGGAGCCTGGACCGATCGGTGATACCTGGCGTGGTGAAGATAAGGTAGGAAGATCTTCAGGGGCTTAGTGTTAGGTTTATTTAAGGGGGGTTTGGGTTAGATTAGGGGTATGTGGGAGGTGGGTTGTAATGTTGGGGGGGTATTGTATGGTTTTTTTTACAGGCAAAAGAGCTGAATTCTTTGGGGCATGCCCCGCAAAAGGCCCTTTTAAGGGCTGGTAAGGTAAAAGAGCTTTTCTATTTGTATTTTAGAATAGGGTAGGGCATTTTTTTATTTTGGGGGGCTTTGCTATTTTATTAGGGGGCTTAGAGTAGGTGTAATTAGCTTAAAATTGTTGTAAGATTTTTCTAATGTTTGTAAATATTTTTTTATTTTTTGTAACTTAGTTCTTTTTTTATTTTTTGTACTTTAGTTAGTTTATGTAATTGTATTTATTTCGTAGGTATTTTATTTAATTAATTTATTGATAGTGTAGTGTTAGGTTTAATTGTAGATAATTGTAGGTATTTTATTTAATTAATTTATTGATAGTGTAGTGTTAGGTTTAATTGTAACTTAGGTTAGGATTTATTTTACAGGTAATTTTGTAATTATTTTAACTAGGTAACTATTAAATAGTTCTTAACTATTTAATAGCTATTGTACCTGGTTAAAATAAATACAAAGTTGCCTGTAAAATAAATATTAATCCTAAAATAGCTACAATATAATTATAATTTATATTGTAGCTATATTAGGATTTATTTTACAGGTAAGTATTTAGCTTTAAATAGGAATAATTTATTTAATAAGAGTTAATTTATTTCGTTAGATTTTTTTTTTTTTTTTAATTTTTATTTATTGAGATTCAATAAGGATATACAAACATATATGTCCATGAATGTTACATAAAAATAGATAGAAACACCGAAAACAATTGTTATGCATCCAATTAACACAAAGCATGAAGATCAGACATCAGCAAGTTAAATATGTACAGTATATACCCTTCAAACTATATGCCATCTAGGAAGAAAAACTATCAGGCCACTCTTGGACCTCATCTTGTCATAAAAGAAAATACAACAGTATAGAAGGTAATCAGGATCATGTAGAGACCACTTTTGGGTCTCAGATTATGAATCAACAGTTTCTTATTTTTGTACTATAAAGCAAGCTCTTATATCAGCTATAAATGTGACAAGGAAAATGGAACGGTAGATTAATAAGAGAATACTATGTCACATGAAATTATATATAAGAATAACAATATATATAACAATATTATATGTAGTAACAGATGGGAGCTTTGAGCCCATTGGAGTATATGGGGGGGGGGAAGGGAGGAAAATGATCAAATATAAACATTGTGGAGGTTGAATTACTAAAAGCTAGATCCAATAAAATACATATCTCTGACACCATGAAAGGGATAAAATGTTTTATCCTAGGAGGCCTAGGGGGTATATTAAAAAGCCTTACATCTAAGATCAGCAATAATCTGTTACGAAATCAACACAGAGAAGAAATAGCCTTGTGTTGTCAGTTAATTTCAGGACAGCTAGATGATCAATTAATGTCTGCTATATGTGGAAGGTTACTGATCTATAACTGCCTTCTAGTGAAGAGAGTTGGTATGATAGACAAGTACATTTCCGTATGAAGATATCTGACTAAATATTGACTTATATCATCTCTGATTGCATTGCTATAAGCTATAAGGTGAATAACTAAGGCATGGTACATAGTGCAAATCTCAACATAACCTACTTTGAATTATATCTTGGGTGAGTATAATACTGTATTATCTGCCAAACTATGAGCTCAGCGGGAATAAGGAACTCAATTTTGCATTGCTGTCAAGAGGTAGACTATCAGACATATGAGGCTCTCCCTCCCTGCAGGCACGGGCCCTATGCCCCACAGCAGGGAAACCTCCAGTTTAGGGCTATATAGTGAGTACGCCAGACAATGAAAGTGGTTACAAATAATATGGAACCATAATGTAGTAATATGGTAGCCGTAAAGGCAAACCACCTTGCATCCAGATGGCGAAAACTAAGTACATTTGGTGAGTCATAACTAACATATAAATATCATTCTTATATAGGTAGGTCTATTGGGTAGCAGATTAATTATCACAGTTAAGTAGCTCCATCTTCATAAACATATTTATCAGTAGCACTTGTCTTCTATATATTCTAAAATATATAATATTACTAGATCTAAGAGGGTGGTGTCTAGGGATAAAATAACATGTTGGATAAGTGTGAGCAGTTCACAACTATCATTTAAAAACTCAGACAATGTGTGGGAAAGCTGTAGAACAACCAGTAGTGGAACAATTTTAAGTAGGCATAGGATAATAAGGAACATGGACATAAACTGAAATACTTAACAATATTAAAGAGATAGGTTATCTGTCATTAAAGCAAGCTTATTCATGTCAACGTCCCATATCATTATTTCAACTGAGACTGTTAAGATATATGTTCTTTACTAAATGCAATGTACTTATCTGTGCATCTTTAGCCAGAGAAAATAACAGAGTCCTGGTCTATTGAAAACTAATAAAGGTAAGTTTATGAGATGGCTTTGGGTCTATCTCACTCCTAAGCGAAACAAAAGCTATGTATAGTAGCTTAGGAGAGCTGCAGCCACTATGTGACCGCGACTTAGCCAATTCCTTTCTTGCCAGGGAGCTATGGAGGAGGGATGTGAGATAGTGCAGAGATGTCTGCTATAACAGAACATGGTTCCCAGATACAGCTGGCCAGGACTCCTCCCTGTTGCAGATGTCTCCTCTTGTCTTGAATAGAAGTGGTGCTGTTGCGGTATGGATCCGGGCTCTCCAGACTGAAACTGCCTTTTGTCTCGAAGGTAGAGTTCCTCCACAGGGGTAACACCCGGGCTGACCTGTCAGCTCTCGATTCATGTAACCTCTCAGTAGCACCGTCTGTTATAGCGCAGACAATACCTCTTGGGTGCTGCACTACGTCAGCTGAGCTGTGGTTGTGGTCATCCGTAGTCTCACGCTCCTTTAGCTTACTGTGGGGAAGAGTAAAAGCCTCTTTCAATTCCCCAATGAGATTGTATTGTAGTGTATCAAGTATATGAAGTAGGGGACTCAGCACAACATCGGTCAGTCCCTCTGCAGCTGAAGACATCATGGCTTCCGAAGCTGTATTTTTCTGTCAGCTGAGAGAGGGAAATAGCAGTTTCAAGCCTTTAGCTTCAACAAACCAGGGTGGGATGGTAAATAACGGTAAACGCCATAACGATCTCAGTAAGCCTCCGCTGAGCATGTATATTATCTCTCCCTTATGGCATTCGTGGTATGAATTCACATGCTAAAATGGCGGATCACCCAGTTTTACTATAGAGTACACACACCAGTCATCTGCATAATAGTCCACTATTTCTTCTATTTTTCATCTCCAAAACCCTCACCCCTCTGCTTGGGGATCAGACTAGCAGGAATAAACAACATAATCTGTGTAAGCTGTATATTTTCATGGCTAATTTGATCGAGTCTTTGGGAGCTCAAGATGAACACGTCCTGTTCCTTCAACTGCCGGCTCCGCCCCCTTATTTCGTTAGATTTAAATTATATTTAACTTAGGGGGGTGTTAGGGTTAGGGTTAGACTTAGCTTTAGGGGTTAATACATTTATTATAGTGTTGGCGAGGTCCGGTCGGCAGATTAGAGTTTAATACTTGAAGTTAGGTGTTGGCGATGTTAGGGAGGGCAGATTAGGGGTTAATACTATTTATTATAGGGTTATTGAGGCGGGAGTGAAGTGGATTAGGGGTTAATAACTTTATTACAGTAGCGGTGAGGTCCGGTCAGCAGATTAGGGGTTAATAAGTGTAGGTAGGTGGCGGCGACGTTTGGGGTGGAAGATTAGGGGTTAATAAATATAATATAGGGGTTGGCGGTGTTAGGGGCAGCAGATTAGGGGTACATAGGGATAATGTAGGTGGCGGCGGTGTGCGGTCGGCAGATTAGGGGTTAAAAAATTTTAATAGAGTGGCGGCGATGTGGGGGGACCTCGGTTTAGGGGTACATAGGTAGTTTATGGGAGTTAGTGTACTTTAGAGCACAGTAGTTAAGAGCTTTATGAACCGGCGTTAACCCAGAAAGCTCTTAACTCCTGGCTTTTTGCTGCGGCTGGAGTTTTGTCGTTAGATTTCTAACGCTCACTTCAGCCAAGACTCTAAATACCGGTGTTAGAAAGATCCGTTTATGCATTATACATAAGAATGCATAATTTTTTTTTAAATTGTAGATAAATGCACTATTAAGCCCTAAGCTGCCCTAACCTAATCACCTAATTAACCCCATAGGGGTATGAAGGGTGGTTAGGAGATTAAGGCATAATGAATGGTAACCATCAATAATCACCTTATACCAACAAACAGGTATGAGGGGTGGTTAGGAGATTAAGGCCTAATAAATGGTAACTATCATTAAGCACAAAATCAACCCCAATACATGTATGGTGGGTGTTTCGGAGATTAATGCCTAATAAATGGTAACCATCAATAATTACTTAATCAACCCTTAAAAAGGTATGAGGGGTTGTTACAAGATTAAGGCCTAAAAAATACTCAATTATTACTCAATACTTTATTACTCAATAAGTGTCTGGAGGAAAATTTACTCTGAACCTGATTTCATACACTATGGCCCCTAGTTATCAAGCCGTCAACCTCAAATACGCTGGAATTCCGCAGCGTATTTATGGCGAGGCTGATTCGCCTTAGTTATCAAGCCCTAGATAAAGGCAAAAGTAGAATTTAGTGACGTAAGCTTCGATCCACCGGATTCAGTCCGACACAGATCGATTCTTACGTCACTCCAGATGTTCCGCACACATCTGACTACTTTTGCTAGTTATCAAAAAACTAGCAGGTACGCTCGGCACTTTTCCGGTCCAGCCTACCTGGTTTTCAAACCGCCGCCCTGGAGGCGGCAGATCCAATAGAAATCAATGGGAGTCTGACCATAGCGAAAGTTCGTGTTCGCTGCTGCCAGACATCCCATTGATTCCTATGGGAGCTGTCTGCACCTAACACCCTAACATGTACCCCGAGTCTAAACACCCCTAATCTGTTCCCCCTACACCGCTGCAACTAAATAAATGTATGTGAGTCTTGATGGGCCAGATGGATGGGCCCGTGGCTGGATTGGTAAAGGGCAGAGAGCTCCAGTCCGACTCAGACGCCAGCAAGGTGGAGGTGGAGTACTGGTTTGGGCTGGTATCATCAAAGATGAGCTTGTGGGGCCTTTTCAGGTTGAGGATGGAGTCAAGCTCAACTCCCAGTCCTACTGCCAGTTTCTGGAAGACACCTTCTTCAAGCAGTGGTACAGGAAGAAGTCTGCATCCTTCAAGAAAAACATGATTTTCATGCAGGACAATGCTCCATCACACGCGTCCAAGTACTCCACAGCGTGGCTGGCAAGAAAGGGTATAAAAGAAGAAAATCTAATGACATGGCCTCCTTGTTCACCTGATCTGAACCCCATTGAGAACCTGTGGTCCATCATCAAATGTGAGATTTACAAGGAGGGAAAACAGTACACCTCTCTGAACAGTGTCTGGGAGGCTGTGGTTGCTGCTGCACGCAATGTTGATGGTGAACAGATCAAAACACTGACAGAATCCATGGATGGCAGGCTTTTGAGTGTCCTTGCAAAGAAAGGTGGCTATATTGGTCACTGATTTGTTTTTGTTTTGTTTTTGAATGTCAGAAATATATATTTGTGAATGTTGATATGTTATATTGGTTTCACTGGTAAAAATAAATAATTGAAATGGGTATATATTTGTTTTTTGTTAAGTTCTATCAGCCAATCGGAATTAAGGTAGGAATATTCTGATTGGCTGATGGAATCAGCCAATCAGAATCAAGTTCAATCCGATTGGCTGATCCAATCAGCCAATCAGATTGAGCTTGCATTCTATTGGCTGATCGGAACAGCCAATAGAATGCGAGCTATGGAATCAGCCAATCAGAATCAAGTTCAATCCGATTGGCTGATCCAATCAGCCAATAAGATTGAGCTTGCATTCTATTGGCTGATCAGAACAGCCAATGGAATGCAAGCTCAATTTGATTGGCTGATTGGATCAGCCAATCGGATTGAACTTCAATCTGATTGGCTGATTCAATCAGCCAATCAGATTTTTTCTAACTTAATTCTGAATGGCTGATTGAATCGTATCAGCCAATCGGAATTGAAGGGACGCCATCTTGGATGACGTCCCTTAAAGGAACCTTCATTCAGTCGTTGGCCATCGGGGAAGAAGGATGTTCCTCGTCGGCGGGATGAAGATGATCCGGAAGAAAGAAGATTGAAGATGCCGTTTGGAAGATGACATCGCCCGGTTGGAAGACCTCTTCAGCGCCACCTGGAGGATGACTTCATCGGATGGAAGACTTTTTCAGCACCTCTTGGATAATGACTTCTGCTGCTCCGGATCTCCTCTTCGGTTCCATCGGTGGTCGGCTGGCTGAAGACGACTAACGGTAGGATGATCTTCAGGGGGTAGTTTTAGGTTTATTTAAAAGGGGTTTGGGTTAGATTAGGGGTTTGTGGGTGGTGGGTTTTAATGTTGGTGGGGGGTTGTATTTTTATTTTACAGGCAAAAGAGCAGAATTCTTTGGGGCATGCCCCGCAAAAATACCTTTTAAGGGCTGGTAAGGTAAAAGAGCTGGTAACTTTTTAATTAAGAATAGGGTAGGGCATTTTTTTATTTTGGGGTGCTTTGTTATTTTATTAGGGGGCTTAGATTAGGTGTAAGTAGCTTAAAATTGTTGTAATATTTTTTAAATGTTTGTAACTTATTTTTTTTATTTTTTGTAACTTAGCTTTTTTAATTTTTTGTACTTTAGTTAGTTTATTTAATTATATTTAATTGTAGTTATTTGTCGGTAATTTATTTAATTAATTTAATGATAGTGTAGTGTTAGGTTTAATTGTAACTTAGGTTAGGATTTATTTTACAGGTAATTTTGTATTTCTTTTAGCTAGGTAGTTATTAAATAGTTAATAACTATTTAATAACTATTCTAACTAGCTAAAATAAATACAAAGTTACCTGTAAAATAAATATAAATCCTAAAAGAGCTACAATGTAATTATTAATTATATTGTAGCTATCTTAGGGTTTATTTTACAGGTAAGTATTTAGTTTTAAATAGGAATAATGTATTTAAGTATAATGTAGTGTTAGGTGTAATTGTAACTTAGGTTAGTTTTTATTTTACAGGTTAATTTATCTTTATTTTAACTAGGTAGCTATTAAATAGTTAATAACTATTTAATAGCTATTGTACCTAGTTAAAATAAATTGAAAGATGCCTGTAAAATAAAAATAAATCCTAAGATAGCTACAATATAATTATTATTTATATTGTAGTTATATTAGGGTTTATTTTAAATGTAAGTATTTAGTTTTAAATAGGATTAACTTAGTTAATAAGAGAAATATTATTTAGATTTATTTAATTAATATTTAAGTTAGGGGGGTGTTAGGGTTAGTGTTAGACTTAGGTTTAGGGGTTAATAATTTTATTACAGTGGCGGCGGTGTAGGGGGGTGCAGGATAGGGGTTAATAAATTTATTATAGGTGGCTACGGTGTAGGAGGGGCAGATTAGGGGTTAATAAGTTTAATATAGGTTGCGGCGGGGTCCGGGAGCAGTGGTTTAGGGGTTAAACTATTTATTTAGTTGCGGCGAGGTCCGGGATCCACAGGATAGGGGTTAATAACTTTATTATAGGTGGCAGCGGTATAGGGGGGGCAGGATAGGGGTTACTAGGTTTAATGTAGGTGGCGGCGGTGTCCGGGAGTGGTGGTTTATGGGTTAATACATTTATAAGAGTTGCGGTGGGGTCTAGGAGCGGCGGTTTAGGGGTTAATAACTTTATGGGCTCCGGGGGCACCAGTATAGGGGGTAGAACAGTGTAGTTTAGTGTGGGTGCTTAGTGACAGGCTAGCAATAAAGCTGTCAAAAAGCCGAAGAGCAGCGAGATCGGATGAGTGATAACTCTCACAGTCCGCTGCTCATCGCCCCGTACTTGGTGCGCGGCTTTTTGACAGCTTTATTGATAACTTAGGCAAAATTTTGAAGGTCCGCGGCGGCAATGTTAGGCAAGCTTAGTCGTGCGTATTGAACCGGCGAAGGCAAGTAAAGTAGACGGCTTGATAACTACCCCCCTATAAGTTTATTCTACATACACTTCTGCCCTTCACTTAGCCAAGCAAACCTAATTCTCTTCTCTCATATCTACTCTTTCCTCAAACCCTAAACTACTCTTCTCCACCTTTAACTCTCTCCTCTACCAACCTGCTCCACCCCCCATCTGTCTTGAGTGCTCAAGACCTGTCAGACTACTTTTTCAACAAAACACATACTATCCGAAGCAACATCCAAACACCAACCTGCAATATTCCAACAACAGGCCCAGTTACTCCCTCTGCCACCCTCTGCATCTTACATCCAGCCACTGAGAATTAAGTTTCTTCCTTACTATCTTCCTCACGCCTCACTACCTGCTCGCTCTACCCTATCCCTTCCTATCTAATACCCTCCCTGTCTTCCACCCTCATTCCTGCTCTTACTCACATCTTCAACCTATCTCTGTCTACCGACTCATTCCCATCTTCTTTCAAACAAGCAAATGTCACTCCCATACTCAAAAAACCCTCCCTCGACCCTAATTCTCCTGAAAGCTACCGTCCCATATCACTGCTTCCACTAACAAAAAAACTTCTTGAAAAACTAGTTTACAATCGCCTAACCCACTTCCTGTCCACCATCTCTTTGCTTGACACCCTGCAATCTGAATTCCCCCAAACACTCAACTGAGAGAGACTGCCCTTACCAAGGTTACTAACGATCTTCTCTCTGCTAAAAATATTGGCCACTACTCTATGCTCATCTTACATGACCTCTCAGTTAACCATCCCCTCCTCCTACAGACCTTTAGCTCTTTTGGCCTCTGTGACACTGCTCTTTTTTCTTGATTCACTCCTATCTTTCTCACAGGTCTTTTTCTGTGTCATTTGCTGGCAACTCCTCCTCTCCTATGCCTTTGTCTGTTGGAGTACCTCAAGGATCTGTTCTGGGTCCTCTACTCTTCTCCATCTATAATTCTTTGATGGGTAAACTTATCAACAGTTATGGCTTCAAATATCACCTCTATGCTGATGACACCCAGATCTACCTCTCCACCCCTGCTCTCTTTCCCTCTGTCCTTTCTCATGTCAGTGACTGCTTATCTGTCCAAGACTGAGCTCCTTCTTATCCCTCCCTCCAGCTCTATGCCAACTTCTGACTTTTCTATCCCTGTTGACGGCATCACCATTTCCCGATCGCCCCAAGTCCGCTGCCTTGGAGTTACACTTGACTCAAATCTATCCTTTGTCCCCCATATTCAAACGTTTTCTACATCCTGCCGCAACCATCTATGCAATACAGGTGGCCCTCGTTTTACAACGGTTCAATTTACACCGTTTCAGAATAACAACCTTTTTTTCCAGTCAGGTGACTGCTATTGAAAAGCATTGAGAAGCAGTGCATTTATTAAAATAGCCAGTAGATGGAGCTGTCCGCTTGTGTTGCAGCAAAGCCAAGCAAGCTGAAATTAATCCGTTTAACCAGACCTGAGCAATCGAGCAGATTTTAAAGGAACAAGATCTTCCTGTCTATAACTCAGTCCAGATTGGAATGCATAGAAAGAACTATTTGCCGAAAAATGCAAGTGAAGTCTGTGTTGTGCAATTATTTTATTAGGTTTATAATTCTCTTTAACAAATGTTTTTGTTCATTTAACTTATTTTAATTATATATTCTGTGTTGTGTGATTATTTTATTAGGTTTATAATGCTGTCTAGCATTTAAAATCTTCATTTCAAAACTTTTAAAATAATGTATTAAGTGTTACTTATGACAATTTTGAGAGGGGCCTGGAACCTATCTCCCTCACTTCCCATTGACTTACATTATAAACTGGGTTTCAATTTACAACAGTTTCGATTTACAACCATTCCTTCTGGAACCTTACCCTGGTGTAAACTGAGGGCTACCTGTATTTCCAAGATTCACACTTTTCTGAGCGCTGACACCACAAAGCAAAAAATCCACTCCCTTGTTATTTCCTGACTTGACTACTGCAATAACCTACTAGCTGGCCTACCCCTTTCCCACATCTCCTCCCTTAAAATCCATCCTAAATGCCTCTGCCAGGCTTATCCACCTTTCCTGTTGCTCTGTATCTGCTGCACCTCTCTGCAAGTTCCATCATTGGCTCCCCATTCACAGCAGAATTAAATTCAAAATTCTCACCCTTACATACAAAGTTCTCACCAACGTCGCTCCCCTCTACCTATCCTCTCTAAAACACAAGTATACTCCAGCCCGCAACACTAAGATCCAACAATGACCCGCTCCTTGCATCCGCGACTATTACCTCCTCTCATGCTGGACTGCAAGACTTCTGTCGTGCAGCACCTATCCTTTGGAACACTCTCCCTCATGCTGTCAGGCTTTGCTCTAATCTTTCTTCCTTTAAATGTTCCCTGAAGACTTTTCTGTTCAGGGAAGCCTACCACCCAACTCAATAATTCATTTCACTTACCTAACATTTCCCTCATCTAACTCTGTATTTACATCTTTCTCAATCTTGCAGTCCTCGCCTCCTCTTTCTCAACCTCCTACCAATCAGATTGAGCTCGCATTCTATTGGCTGTTCGAATCAGCCAATAGAATGCAAGCTCAATCTGATTGGCTGATTGGATCAGCCAACCCGCTTGAACTTGAATCTGATTGGCTGATTAATCAGCCAATCAGATTTTTCCTACCTTAATTCCGATTGGCTGATAGAATCCTATCAGCCAATCGGAATTCGAGGGACGCCATCTTGGATGACGTCACTTAAAGGAATATTCATTCGTCGGGTAGTCGTCGGTTGAAGAGGATAGCTCCGCTTCGGCTCGTTTGAAGATGGCTCCGCTCCGGATGGATGAAGATTGAAGACGCCGCCTGGATGAAGACTTCTATCGGATGGAAGACCTCTTCAGCGCCCCTTGGATGGAGACTTCTTTTGGATGGAAGACCTCTTCAGCGCCCCTTCGGATGATGACTTGGATGATGACTTCCAGGAAAGAACACGACTCAAGGTAGGGAGATCTTCAGGGGGTAGTGTTAGGTTTATTTAAGGGGGGTTTGAGTGGGTTAGAGTAGGAGTATGTGGGTGGTGGGTTTTAATGTTGGGGGGGTTGTATTTTTTTTTACAGGCAAAAGAGCTTATTACTTTGGGGCATGCCCTGCAAAAAGCCCTTTTAAGGGCTGGTAAAAGAGCTGATTACTTTGTAATGTAGAATAGGGTAGGGACTTTTATTATTTTGTTTTTTTTATTTTATTAGGGGGCTTAGATTAGGTGTAATTAGTTTAACATTCTTGTAATATTTTTTTATTTTCTGTAATTTAGTGTTGTTGTTTTTTGTAATTTAGTTTAGTTTATTTAATTGTATTTTGTAGGTATTGGTAGCTAATTTATTTATTTAATTTAATGATAGTGTAGTGTTAGGTTTAATTGTAACTTAGGTCAGGATTTATTTTACAGGTAATTTTGTATTTCTTTTAGCTAGGTAGTTATTAAATAGTTAATAACTATTTAATAGCTATTGTACCTAGTTAAAATAAATTTAAATTTGCCTGTAAAATAAAAATAAATCCTAAAATAGCTACAATATAATTATTATTAATATTGTAGCTATTTTAGGGTTTATTTTATAGGTAAGTATTTAGTTTTAAATAGGATTAATATAGTTAAAAGAGTAATTTTTATTTAGATTTATTAAAATAATATTTAAGTTAGGGGGTGTTAGGGTTAGTGTTAGACTTAGGTTTAGGGGTTCATTAGTTTAATATAGATTGCGGCGGTATAGGGGGGGCAGGATAGGAGTTAATAAGTTTTATATAGGTGGCGGTGGGGTCCGGGAGTGGCGGTTTAGGGTTTAAACAATTTTTTAGTTGCGGCAGAGTACAGGATCGGCAGGATAGGGGTTAATAAATTTATTATAGTTGCGGCGGGGTCCGGGAGCGGCGGTTTAGGGGCTAATACGTTTATTAGAGTGGCTGTGCGCTCCGGGAGCGGCGGTTTTCGGGTTAACATGTTTAATATAGGTGGTGGCGCCGTAGGGGGGGCAGATTAGGGGTGTTTAGACTCGGGGTACATGTTAGGGTGTTAGGTGCAGACGTTTCCCATAGGAATCAATGGGATGTCGGGCAGCAGCGAACATGAACTTTTGCTCAGACTCCCATTGATTCCTATGGGATCCGCCGCATCCAGGGTGGCGTATTGAAAACCAGGTACGCTGGGCCAGAAAAGTGCAGAGCGTACCTGCTAGGAATTTGATACCTTCCAAAAGTAGTCAGATTGTGCCGAACTTGCATTCGGCACATCTGGAGTGACGTAAGAATCAATGTGTCGGACTTAGTCCGGCGGATCGTAGCTTACGTCACAAAATTCTACTTTTGCTGGTGTGTAAGGCTTGATAACTTAGGCGAATCAGCCTCGCCACAAATACGCTGCGGAATTCCAGCGTATTTGAGGTTGATGGCTTGATAACTAGAGGCCTTAGTGTAAGAGTTTGATTTTAGTGAATACATAGTAGATTAAGTTGAAAAAAAAACAAAGTCCATCGAGTTCAAGCTATACAAATCTAAAATATATACAAAAAGCTCCAGTTAAGCTTAAAGGGGCAGTCTAGTCAAAATTAAACTTTCATGATTCAGATAGGGGATATAATTTTAAACAACTTTCCAATTTACTTCTATTATCTAATTTGCTCAATTCTTTAGATATCCTTTGTTGAAGAAATAGCAATGCACACGTGTGAGCCAATCACACAAGGCCTCTATGTGCAGCAACCAATCGGCAGCTACTGAGCATATCTAGATATGTTTTTCAGCAAGTGATAAATAAATTAGAAAGTTGTTTCAAATGACATGCTCTTTCTAAATCACAAAAGAAATAAATTGGGTTTCATGTCCCTTTAAATAATCAGAAATGTATCCAAATCATTTTTAAATGTATCTAGGGTATTGGCATTCACTACCTCCTTTGGTAATGAGTTCCACAATTTTATTGCTCTTAAATCTACTTCCCTTCAACCTTAAATTGTGACCTCTGGTCACAAACAATTTTCTTGGCATAAACAGAGCTTCTGCCATTTCTGTATATAGGCCTTGAATAGATTTATATACAGTAATCATGTCACCTCTTAAGCGCCTTTTTTCTAAAGAAAACAGACCCAGTTTGGCTAGCCTCTCCTCATAGGTTAAAATCCCCTTATTAGCTTTGTGGCCCTTCTCTGAACTTTTTCTAGTTCTGCAATATCTTTTTTTGCAATTGGTCCCCAGAACTGCACTCCATACTCAAGGTGAGGTCATACCAGGGCTTTATATAGTGACAAAATTATGCTTTCCTCTCTTGAGTCAATGCCTCTTTTAATACATGCTAGTATCTTATTAGCCTTTGAAGCTGCTGCCCTGCATTGTGCACCCATCTTTAGCTTGTTATATATTACTACCCCCAACTCTCTTTCCTTCTGTGTTTGGCTAAATGTTGTCCCATTTAAATAATACTTTGCCTGCTTATTTTTACTTCCAAAATGTAGAACCTTGCATTTTCCTGTATTAAATCTCATTTTCCATTTACCTGCCCATACTTCTAATTTTTGCAGGTCCCTTTGAAGCGAAAGACCTTACTTACCTTAGTATCATCTGCAAAAATAGAGATGTCGCTATTTAATCCTAGCTCCAAGTCATTTATAAAAATATTAAAAAGAATAGGGCCCAGAACTGATCCCTGGGGGACTCCACTGATTACCTTTGTCCAATCTGAGTATGATCCATTTACTACTACTCGTTGCTCCCTATCTTTTATCCAGTTATTTATCCGTAAAATAACATTTTCAGCTATTCCCAGTCGCTTAATTTTGTGCATTAATCTCTCATGTGGCACTGTATCAAACGCCTTTGCAAAATCTAAGTATATCACATCAACTGATTCCCCTTTATCTATATTTTTACTTACTTCCTCATAGAATCTAATTAGATTAGTTTGACATGATCTATTTCTCATAAAGCCATGCTGATTAGAACTCATAGGGCTCCATGTACTAAGCCGTCAATTCATCCGTCATTGTAGACGCGGATAAACTCGCCGTTACTCGCCGCGGGCGAAATGGTGTCCGCTGTCGCTATGTACTAATCATCCCCCAATAAATAGACAAGTCTAGCCTGCCGCGAGCAGTGGCGGATTATTGATAAATTTGATGTACTTAACTTTCAGTTGAATTGTCTGGCCAATTATTAACACGTGACATGCAAGGTGTCACGAACATCATAGTAGTCGCGGGAATAGAATTTTGCTCCTACAAAAGTTAAACTTATCTAAACAACCATTATTGTTCAAAATTTTTGAAGAGTGATTACAGAGCGTTATTTTTGTAATATTTATTTACAATTTGGATATGGCTTCATCTGGATCTGATAATATATAAATATTAATATAAAAATAATTATAAAGATTGACAACTATACAATACAAATTTAAAATATAGATTACTCTTTAATTACAGTCGACAAATTGTGCGCAATTTATGTACATGGAAATGAGAGACAAATTAGACGCCAGTTATGCTGTAAGTACAATGCTGATATTACTGCCTTTTATATATGTCTAGACTGGCGTCTAGATTGACTTTCCTATTGTTTTGTACCTTGCCCGCCACCTAAAAGGTGGCGAGGCAAAAATAACGAGGTGGGAGCGGAAATTGTAGCGAGCGGACAAATAGATTTTTTAGTACATTCGTTTTTGGCGAGTTGGTGGTCAAATGTGTCTAATTACAGTGAAAAATGGAGAGGTAGCGAGGTTTGGCGGATAAGTACTCTCGCAATTTTAAAGATGCGAGTTTGAACATAGTTGACAACTTTGTACATATCAGTTTGCGAGTTTTGACGCGAGATTTGTTGCGGGTAGCTCGCTGACTGCTTAGTACATGGAGCCCATAATCTTGTTTACACGAATATGCTCATCAATATAATCCCTTATAATCCTTTCAAATATCTTCCCCACTATTGATGTCAGACTAACTGGTCTATAGCTTCCTGGATCATCCCTACTTCCCTTTTTGAAGAGTGGCACCAAATCAGCTTTATGCCAAACCTTGGGTACCATGCCTGAGGATAATGAGTCTTGAAAAATTAAGAGTAGAGGTTTGTCTATAACAGTGCTAAGTTCCCTTAACACCCTTGGGTGTATTCCATCTGGGCCTGGAGTTTTATTTACCTTAATATTATCCAATTTGTTCCTGATATCCTCTATACATAACCCAGTTAATGGTATGGGCTGGCATGTTCTATTTTGTTCCAAAGTATCATCCAATGGTTCCTCTCTTGTGTATACTGAAGAAAAAAAACGGTTTAGTATCTCAGCCTTCTCCCTGTCACTGTTAATCATGCTACCCTACCCACATTTTAATGTACCTATATTGTCTTTCTTAGATTTTTTGCTATTTATGTACTTAAAGAACCTTTTAGGGTTAGATTTAGAATCCTTTGCAATTATTTTTTCATTTTCAATTTTGGCTAATTTGATTGCATGCTTTGTTACATTCATTATAAATATGGAATTTTGAGTCTGTACTATTTTCTTTGAATAATTTAAATGCCCTACGTTTTTGCCTAATTTCTCTTAACACATTTATATTCAGCCACATTGGCTTGGATTCTTTATTTTTATTTTTAGAACCATATGGTATTTGTTGATATGTATATTTATTTAACAAAGTTTTAAATGTTATCCATTTATCCTCTGTATTTTTATTAGAGAATACTTTGTCCCAATTTATGTTATTTAATGATTTCCTTAAATCGTTGAATTTTGCTTTCTTAAAATTAAAAGTCTTGGTTAAACCTTTAAGACACTGCTTATAAAAAGAGATTTCAAATGTGACCATGTTATGATCACTGTTACCCAAATGTTCTTTGACTTCTATGTTTGATATTATATCTGTATTATTTGATAGCACTAAATCCAATATAGTGTTACTCCTAGTTGGCTCCTAGTTGACATTTAAAAATCTATCCCCCTTAGCTGAATTACTAGTTTCATTGGCCCAGTTTATATCAGGGTAGTTAAAATATCCCATAATTACAGAGCAGCCTTACCTATTTGTATTAGTAGTTGAGTTTCATCAAGGTCACTAATGTTGGGGGGCTTGTAGCATGTTCCTAGTAATATTTTTTTAGGATTTTTTCCCGCACTCTTTATTTCCACCCACAGGGTCTCTACATTGTTGCCTGTATCATAAATATCTTCCCTTATTGTAGGTTTAAGGTTAGGTTTAATATACATGCAGATTCCTCCACCCCTTTTTTTAATTTTTTTTTTATTTATATCCAACAATGTGTACAATCATACAAAACACGTGTCTTAGTGCCACACAGGGCAGAACGTTATATAACACAAGGAGTAAAATAGATACAATTAGATCCGTAATGACACTTGATATATGTTGGTGAAAGTTCTTCAGAGGTTAACCAAAAGGTCAGTAATTATACTTGCACACATCGCTGGGGTTTTTAATAATTTGAAACATAACCTAACAAAACGAAACAATAACATACTAAAACAAACTTCAAACTACAGACCACTAAAACAATATACATACATCTAAGTAATGGAACTCTTGAAATATATCAGCCATCAGATTATAATATAGATTCCTCTATTAAAATTTGTAGGATATATCAAAAGCAGGAATTCTGCAATATGAGCTATTTTTAACGTTGTCTAGATGAGGCCGTAAGGCCTTGGATCCCATTTAAGATTCTCTGGGCAGCTTATGTGACATATATATAACAGTGCTGTAATTATACAGACAGTAAATAACACGCCTGTCTCCTGATACATGATAAAAGATAAGTACTAGTTTCAGATTTGTGACTAAACTGATAGCTGACTAGGTATAGCCTAAATAGAGAAATAAAACCAGTGGTCCTGTTAGAGAGTTGCCCTAAGTTACATGGTGTTCAAATTCATTAGATGTTCTTTGATAAGATTGGGGACACATAAGAGAGATATACAGTTTGCAGCATAATACAATTACTTGCATGAGGTATCAGGCTGGTCTCCTAGTGCACAAGACAATGTGGATTTCAGAGGTAGCGGAATAATATTTGTACACCATATCTGACTAGGCTTGGTGTCCAGTGGCAAAAAACAATAATAAAAATAATAATTAAGTAAAGAGCAATAAACACTGCATAGAAAAAGGAGAAGAAATCTATCAGCCTGCAGTTAGAGCACTGTTGTAACATGGAATGATCCATTCTTTAAGGGTTATAGCACAGTTAGTTGGATTTCATCTCGTATTGCACCTGTGTTCCTTAGTTGTTAAAATAATAAAACAGTAAAACACAACATAACAAACAACACATCACCTAACAAAAAAAAAAAAAAAAAAAAAAAAAAAACCCACAACATAACAAACAACACATAGCTAAACCATGAAATAAAGCATTGCTGTCCTACTATCATGTGATATGTCCAGGAATTCTCTTGAAAACAGCCGGGATAACAGGATGAAAACAGTACTAAGCACAACAGAATGATCAGTTAGCAAAATGGTATATTTTAAAATTGTAAATTGGAACCGCTGATATGATTAGGTATATACTGGATTAGTTATTCTTGTCATGGCCAGAGATCTATGCTACTGGGCAAAGAGAGTGTAAATCAGCCAATACCCGTAGCCAAATGATTCTTGAAAGCCTGCCAGGTGAAACTTGGATCCGCCATATTCTGTAAGAAACGGGCGTGCAACAGCACCGAATGTCCCGTGGGAGAAGATGGCAGGCCGTAACCAGATCCCTGTCCCATGTGTGAACGACATGCCCCCAACCAAAGCCTGAACTGTACAAGGGTCTGTTCCACTGCCTGTGCAGAGAAGAGCTGAGTGTCGGCATCCCGCAGCGCCTCTATAGTGCTCTCTCTCCCTGTTAATGCTAGATCATTGTAGATGACTGCAATGCCGGGCGATACTTCGTCGCAATTTGATTTATGCTGTGTGTCTTCTGGCCCCATAGTGTCACTGAAATTTGAGTCACAATTTTCGTTGGGTAAACCAGCTTCAGGCCGGCGCCATTTTGATGGAGCAAGCAGGAATCCTGATGTCTGAATCTCCGCCAACAACTGTTATGTAGTATTTTCAAGCTTGGTAAATGCCGGAAGCAGTAGGTTCTGCAGCAACTCCAAAATGTGATGATATTCTGGAGGTAGGTTATCCATTTTTCAGTTCTAATCCCTAGGATCTTATGCCAGGAAAACCTGTTGTGGCTTTAACATGCGGTTTCTGCGCCACTAAGCTATTTATGAGCCCTCCGGGGGCAAGGGCAATGTTTTAACCCTTCGCAAAATGAGTAGGCGGTCGGCTCACTGTTAAGATACAGTACCCAACAAGCCAAAGCAGCGGGGATGTGGTAGCTGTAGATTTTTAGGCTATTTTGTTTAGAGTCTGCACGGAGCTCTTCGGCCATGCTACCGTTCGTTGATCCCGCCCATCGGAAGTCCTCCTCCACCCCTTTTATTATTCCTGTCCCTCCTAAATAAAGTATACCCCTCTAAGTTAACTGCCCAGTCATGTGAATCATCCCACCAAGTTTCAGTTATACTGATAACATCATAGTCCTCTTCTGCAACTAAGAGCTCCAGCTCCCCCATTTTACCTGTCATGCTTCTTGAATTTGTTGCCATACATTTAATTTTCATGTGCTTTCTGCTGATTCTCCTCCCCATTCCCACTGCTAGAACCATTAACAACCAGCTCAGTCCTATCCATTTCCCTTTCAAGTGTCTGAATTTCATGCAGTGTTGCAGTTCGTTCATCCAGAACTCCAATATGAGTTTCCAAAGAGACAATATGCTCACATTTGCCACAAACATATAATCCCTGAAGTGGCTGCTCCAGTGATGCAAACACATGGCAAGCTGTACACTGAATGTGTACATACTAACTTAAACATATAAAATAATTATATTTCCCCTTGGTTACTCCAAACCCTTGGGTCTTGTAGCAATATTTGATACCCAGAGGTTAATAATGATTAAATGGGTTAATTAAAATGTAGATACAATGTTTCTTTCTAACATTAAGCTTGCTGTAAGATGAGGCAGTCCAAAGATTATTGTAATCAAAAGGCAAATATATACAAGAAACAGATATAACAATCCAGTTTGTGTAAAAAGTTCCACCTGAATTCCAGTAATTGCCATCCAGCAGATTTGTTGTCCAGAAAGGAATCTGTAGTTAAGGCCTTGAGAATGTCTTCCTCAAAGGGTGTTGCAAATCCAATTATTTTATTTGGTGCTATTATATAAGTTGATTCCTTTACGTTTGGATGTGAGTCATGTATCCGGGAGAGGGCGTCTGCCTTGATGTGTTGAGTTTCAGGTTTATAAGTAATTGAAAAGTCAAACCTATCTAGGAATTGGGCCCATCTGACTTCACGTGAAGACAAGGTCTTGTTCTTTTTAAGGTATTCTAGATTTCTGTGATCGGTGTAGATCTTAAAAGGTAGCTCCTTCTAATAAATGACGCCAATTTTCAAGTGCAGATTTAATCGCAAGTAATTCTTTGTCTCCGACAGTATAATTTGTTTTTGCTGGTAGTAATCTTCAAGAAAAGAAGGCTATTGGATGTTGTTTAGATGTTTCTTCACTATATTGGGATAGAACTGCTCCAATACCTGAATCTGAAGCGTCAACTAAACTAAATTACTTATTATGATTCGGTAGTCTTAGGATAGGTGCTGTAATTATTCTTTGTTTAAGTAATTGAAAAGATTCTTCTGCATCGGGAGTCCATTTGAATTTCAGATTTTTTTTTTTTTTTTTTTTGATTTTTTTTTTATTGAGGTTTAGTTAAAGGCATACAGAGGTCATAGTAACAAATTCTTATGCCACATTAGACAAATTAATACAAGTGTAATACAATAGACATGAAATAGGCATATAGTCAGTAAATTACATAGTTTGTAGATATTATTCTAATAGAATGCTAATCTTTTATGAACCTTCCATATGACGCAATAATTTACTCTTGGGCCAACAAAAGCAACAGGCAGCAATGAAGCGAAGGAAGGAAATTACAACTGGAAAGATCACTTTTGGATCTTATTGATAAACCTCGGGTGTTTTTAGCATTTTAAATTCAACAACTAGTTTGTTCCTGAGGCTCTGAGGATTTACGCAGCATAAAACAAGGGGGGAATTAACTGGGAGTAATAATGCATCCTCAGGGCTACTCATAGGATATGTAAATCATTAAAGTAGGTAAGGAAAATGCTGTGATCTAAGTAAATGTTTGTATGGCATAGGCAAGATAAGCCATATAGATAGCCCTCCAACATCCGGAGGTACCTTACAGGAGGGGGGGGGGGGAGGTGGTAAGTGAGATAAGGTTTATGTAACTTATGTGATATACCATGAGTAGGGATGTAAGAGTAACAGAGCAGGTCCAGCCTACACTAAAAACCTATTCACTACTGTTATGTAATAAACCTGAAAATCACAATGTAGCCCTATCAGGCTCATAAATTAAACTATAGCACAATTAAAATATGGAAAACCAACATAGGTATGCGAACTATGGGTGTAAGCAAAGGTGGGGTGTGGAAGCCAGGGTGGGACCCTTATAATATAAAATGCTTTTAATTATGAAAGACTACTCCCAAGTTGCCAGCTGAACCCTGTGTCTTGAGGTAATATGGAAACAAACAACACACCTGCATAAATTAGATGCTAGCAAATAATGAACTGAATTATTATAGGAGATGGGGCAAAACAGTTGAGCTTGGTATGGTAGCTATAATACTGTATACGATAGATGTTAGGGCGCAGCCTCGGCCGCTGGCTACACCTATACTATAAGGAAATAGGACTCAGTATTCCAAGTATATAGAAGCTGAACAATAGCAGCAATATAAGGTTGATAGGCAAATGCGTCATATGCTAAACTAGCTTAATCTAATTATAACATAAGAGCGACAATATCTTAAAACATTTCTTTTAAACTAAACTATCCCTATAATCTCATAAACTATAGTATCTCACTTTATATGGGGATAGAATATAACTTAACTTAGGGACCCCAGCAAATGTTATCCTAAAGCGCAGTGACAAACAGTAATGGTGTCCTAGTTATCTATGCTGGTACCAATACCAATACAGGAAGCTTGTACAATTCTAAGCAAGGTGTTATGAATACTATGTCTGTAGCTGAAAATGCTCAGGGACACATCATATATATATATAGGGGTAAGCTCATCGCACCAACCCTGAAGAGCATTGTGAAAATATGCTAAAACTAGTTAAGCTGTCATGTGGTACCACAATGCACAATAGTTCACAACAAGTAGATATGTATTTATATAAAACAGACTTATGTAAGGTTAGAGCTAAGGAAATGGAGCAGTACTTGCTTAATCTATTATGTTAGTGGACTGTAGACCTTAGAGACAGGGTAGAATATATCCCTATTAAACTACACATGCATACTTGTAATAATAATTAGGGAGTGCAGATTAAGTATGCAGCCTGCAGTCAGTCTGGTTCAGCATTAATTCAGAGAGCACTAAAATTAAGCCTAGACGGCACTATCTTCAGGGGGTGAGTGTAGTGAAAACAGTAAGTCAGTATTAACCAATATATGAGGCAACAAAAGAATCAATGTAATTATGTGCAGGCACATAATGGGATAATGGAAAAGGTAGAGTATGACATAAGTATGCAAAATAAAATAACTTACTGAAAGCAACCTGTGAAAGTGTGATTATTATAAGAACTCATATGTGGCATGACATATAGACCTAATGCTAACTGTAAGCAGATATTGTGGAACAGCACATTGATAAGCAGATGATGCTTTATGATTATTTAGAAGATATTTTCAACATTATAAATACTGGTAGACTGCAACGTGCATGAGGTCCTGTAGACAGAGTAGAGGGGAAACAATGAGAAACAATGAGGTTATCAACTATAGTATTGTAACGGTAATTCAGCTCCAGCAATTATGAGCAGACTGTCTGTACAGGGTTTGGCTATGTCTATCCCACTCCAACTTTAGATAGATGAGAGAAGCCTCCCCAGCTCTTCTGACACCGGTGCAACCAGTTTACACAGCCCCCTGTATTAGATGCCGGGAGTGAGTTCCAGAGCTGCTTGGTTGATTGGCAAGTAATAGGCCCAAAATCCGGATCCAAGATTCCAGACCCCATCATCGCCGCTGTGACTTCAGCTCTGGGTTCCGCTCTTCTGTTAAGCGCCGGCACTCCTGCTTTACCTTGTGTGGCTGTGAAATCCATGGTGCTCAATGGATTCTTTCCCGGCAGGGCTCCGTCTACCGCAGCAACTTCTGCATCCGCTGCAACCCGCTCCTGAAAGCAGAGCTCCTGGTCTTCTCCAAATGTAGAATCAGGCTGTATGTCTGATCTAGAGATATAGGTGTCCTCTAGCTGAAAGTTTCTGTACAACGAATCTTCAAGTGCGGCGTGGTGATCTCTCAGTATGCCGCGCAGCGCTTCCAGAAACTGAGTGGTTGTTAGCATGTTGAGTTTAAGAGTCCAGCGTGACAGGCATAAAAAAAGTGATGTGATGTAGGTTATGGGTTTCAGTGGTTGGTCCACAGGATTTATGTAGCGACACTACCATGCGGGTAAAACAAAATGGTCGTCCGGTATAAGCTGCCGATGTAGGCCTCTAATCCCTGTTAGTCAGAATCTCGCCTGATGTCAGAGTTGGTTCACAATAAAAGCATGGTATTAATCCTAGCCGTCATCAGGAAGCTCTATAAAGTTTAGCTGAGATGGGAACATGTTCCAAAGTCCTCAAAAGTACTATTAGTTCAGGAGCATTATGAAAGTGCGTCCATGCTTGTGTGCTGTTGGCTCCGCCCCTCTCAGATTTTTTTTAGTTAAGCTGGTTAAAGGTTTAGTTATTATAAATAAATTAAAAATACATTTTCTGTAAAAATGTGAAAATCCAATAAATCTCTTACTGATGTGGGAATAGGCCAATTAACTATAGCTGAAACCTTATCTGGATTCATTTGGACCATATTGGGAGAAATTATATACCCCAGAAATATGATCTTGTTCAGATGAAATTGGCATTTCTATAATTTTGCGAATAGTCTGTGATCTCTTAAACGTGTTAATACCCATCGTACATGTTTAATATGATCTTCTATATTTCTCGAGTAGATCAGAATATCATCGAGATAGATGATTACACATATGTCTATAAGATCTTTGAATATGTCGTTTATAAAATGTTGAAATGTAGCTGGGGCATTACAAAGGCCGAAAGGCATTACTTTATATTCAAACAGGCCATATCTCTTTCTGAATGCCGTCTTCCACTCATTCCCTTCCTTCATTCTTATTAAATTATAAGCACCTTTTAAATCTAGTTTAGTGTAAATTGTGGCACCGTTCAGGCGTTCTAGAAGTTCGGGAATGAGTGGAAGTAGATACCTGTTTTTAATGGTTATCAAATTTAATGTCCTGTAATCTATAATGTGCCTAATTGTTTTATCTTTGTTTTTAACAAAGAATATGGGGCCTATTTATCAAGCCTTCAACCGCAAATACGCTGGAATTCCGCAGCGTAATTGTGGAGAGCTTGATTCGCCTCATTTATCAAAGCCTACAGACTGGCAAAAGTAGAATTTTGTGACATAACATACGATCCGCCGGTCTCAATCCAATACAGATCGATGCTTATGTCACTACAGATCTTCCGAATGCAAGTTCGGCACTATTTGACTACTTTTGCAAATTATCTCATTTCTACCAGGTACGCTCGGCACTATTACGGCCCAGCGTACCTGCTTTTCAATCCGCCGCCCTGGAGGCAGCGGATGCCATAGGAATCAATGGGAGTCTGAAAACAGCAAAGCTTATGTTTGCTGCTGCCTGATATCCCATTGATTCCTATAGGAGAATAAAAGTTATGTTTACACCTAACACCCTAACATAAACCCCAAATCAAAACACCCCTAATCTGCTGCCTCAACACCGCCGCCACCTACTTTATACTTATTAACCCCTAATCTGCCGCCCCTAACATCGCCGCCACCTACCTACATTTATTAACCCCTAATCTGTCGCCTCCAACGTCGCCGCCACTATATTAAAGTTATTAGCCACTATATTAAAGTTATTAGCCACTATATTAAAGTTATTAACCCCTAAACCTAAGTCTAACCCTAACCCTAACACCCCATAACTTAAATATTATTTAAATAAATCTAAATAAAAATTACTATCATTAACTAAATTATTCCTATTTAAAACTAAACCAAAGCCCTAATCTAAAAAGTAAACCCATCCAATACAACCTTAAAAAAATCCTAACCCCATGAAGATTCACTTACCGGGAGACGTCTTCATCCAAGCGGCAAGATGTGCTCAATGAATCCAGGCAGAAGTGGTCCTCCAGACGGGCAGAAGTGGTCCTCCAGACGGGCAGAAGTCTTCATCCAGACGGCATCTTCTATTTTCATCCTTCTGACGCGGAGCAGCTCCATCTTCAAGACATCCGGCGCGGAGCATCCTCTTCCAATTACGTCTTCTTGCTGAATGAATATCACTTTAAGTGACGTCATCCAAGATGGCGTCCCTTCGATTCCGATTGGCTGATAGAATTCTATCAGCCAATCGGAATTAAGGTAGAAAAAATCCTATTGGCTGATTGGATCAGCCAATAGGATTGAGCTCGCATTCTATTGGCTGATTGGAAAAGCCAATAGAATGCCAGCTCAATCCTATTGAGGATTTTTTCTACCTTAATTCCGATTGGCTGATAGAATTCTAGCAGCCAATCGGAATCAAAGGGACGCCATCTTGGATGACGTCACTTAAAGTGATATTCATTCAGCAAGAAGACATTGTTGGAAGAGGATGCTCCACGCTGGATGTCTTGAATATGGAGCCACTCCGCGTCGGTAGGATGAAGATAGAAGATGCCATCTGGATGAAGACTTCTACCCGTCTGGAGGACCACTTCTGCTGGATTCATTGAGGACATCTTGCTGCTTGGATGAAGACGTCTTCCGGTAAGTGAATCTTCATGGGGTTAGTGTTAGGATTTTTTAAGGGTGTATTGGGTGGGTTTATTTTTTAGGTTATGGACTTTGGGCAGCAATAGAGCTAAATGCCCTTTTAAGAGCAATGCCCATCCAAATGCCCTATTCAGGGCAATTGGGAGCTTAGATTTTTTTAGTTAGGGTTTTATTTGGGGGGTTGGTTGTGTGGGTGGTGGGTTTTACTGTTGGGGGGGTTGTTTGTATTTTGTTTTCCAGGTAAAAGAACTGATTTCTTTTGGGCAATGCCCCGCAAAAGGCCCTTTTAAGGACTATTGATAGTTTAGTTTAGGCTAGGGACTTTTTTATTTTGATAGGGCTATTAGATTAGGTGTAATTAGTTTAAAGATCTTGTAATTTGTTATTAACCCCTAATCTGCCGCCCGCCACTATATTAAAGTTATTAACTTCTAAACCTAATTCTAACCCTAAACCTAACACCCCCTAACTTAAATATAATTTAAATAAATCTAAATAAAATTACTGTCATTAACTACATTATTCCTATTTACAACTAAATACTTACCTATAAAATAAACCCTAAGCTAGCTACAATATAACTAATAGTTACATTGTAGCTAGCTTAGGGTTTATTTTTATTTTACAGGCAAGTTTGTATTTATTTTAACTAGGTAGAATAGTCATTAAATAGTTATTAACTATTTAATAACTACCTAGCTAAAATAAAGACAAATTTACCTGTAAAATAAAACCTAACCTAAATTAACTAAATTAAATACAATTACCTAAATTAAATTAAATTAGCTAAAGTACAAAAAAACAAACACTAAATTACAGAAAATAATAAACAAATTACAGATATTTAAACTAATTACACCTAATGTAATAGCCCTATTAAAATAAAAAAGCCCCCCCAAATAAAAAAACCCTAGCCTAAACTAAACTACCAATAGCCCTTAAAAGGGCCTTTTGCAGGGCATTACCCCAAAGTAATCAACTCTTTTACCTGTAAAAAAAAAATACAAACAACCCCCCCAACAGTAAAATCCACCACCCACACAACCAACCCCCCAAATAAAATACTATCTAAAAAAACCTAAATTCCCCATTGCCCTGAAAAGGGCATTTGGATGGGCATTGTCCATAAAAGGGCAGTTAGCTCTTTTGCCGCACAAACCCTAACCTAAAAATAAAACCCACCCAATACACCAGTGTCCGGAGCGGCAGATTAGGGGTAAATAATATAATGTAGGTGGCATCTATGTCGGGGGCGGCAGATTAGGGGTAAATAAGTGTAAGATTAGTGGTTTTTAGACTCTGGGTTCATGTTAGGGTGTTAGGTGGAGACATAAATTTTATTTCCCCATAGTTATCAATGGGTCTGCGTTAAGGAGTTTTACGCTGCTTTTTGGCAAGTGTTAGACTTTTTTTCAGCCGGCTCTCCCCGTTGATTCCTATGGGGAAATTGTGCACGAGCATGTTACACCAGCTCACCACTGACTTAAGCAGCGCTGGTATTGGAGTGCGGTAATGAGCAAAATTTTGCTCAACGCTCACTTCTTTTGTTTTAACGACGGGTTTGTAAAAACTCGTAATACCAGCGCTGTAGGAAAGTGAGCAGTGAGGGAAAACTGCTCGTTAGCACCGCATAGCCTCTAACGCAAAACTCACAATCTAGGTGATTGTTTCTTTCTAACATTAATCTTGCTGTATGATGAGGCAGTCCAAAGATTAATATAATCAAAAGGCAAATATATTCAATATACAGATATAACAATCCAGTTTGTGTAAAAAGTTCCCAAGTAGGTTAGTTAAGATATGATTAGACAGACTTAAGGTTGAAATGATAAGCGGTTCAGTTTGAATGAGTAACAAACATAACTTCAGTTTGCAACAATTAATTAGAAGAAAGATATTCAGTGAAGACAAAAAATAATAGCACAGTTCATTGTGTGAAATGAAAATACTTGCGGTCAGTTGCAGTCTTGGAAAAGCAGGTAACAAACAGCTGCAGTGAGTGCTTTACACAGAAAGGATCCGGGTTGACTTTAGAGTGAAAATGCTTCTAAATAGCAGAAGGAGATTCAGTGATGATCAGCTGTGACAGGAGGCATGCAGAGGAGCTGTGAGCTGGATTTTAATGGAGAGAAAAAGCAACTTCAGTTAACGAAGAGTTTTCTGAAAAGGCTTGACTTGAACTGGAACAGGAAGGATTCACAGGAAGTTGTTTTAAAGCGAGCAGGAGAAGTTACAACTACACAGAATATGAACAAAATAATCAGGCAATGATAGCTTGAGATGTGATGTTTAAATAGGCTGAAAAATTAGGAGGAGCCATGATGTCATTTATGACAGGCTATGATAGAGACATTACACATAGGGGTTAATAGTTTATTGTGGTTTCTTATGTGGTGGCATATGGGTTAATAGTTAGATAATAGTGGTGGGTATCTGGCATCATAGGGGTTAATAGTTAGAAAATAGCAGTGGGTATGTGGCTGCATAAGGGTTAATATTAGATAATAGCGGTGGGTACGTGGCAGCATAGGGGTTAAAAGTTAGTTACTTGCAGTGACTATGTGGCGGTATACGGGTTAATAGTGACTTGCGGTGGGTATGTGGTGGTATACAGGTTAATAGTTTGTGACTTGCGATGGGTATGTGGCGGTTTAGATGTTTATTAGTCTAGTGTTAGTTTGCGATTTGGGGTCGGTTTAGGGGTATTTAGGGGTATTTGGATTAGTGGTTAGGCAGATGGCAGTTCTATTCAAGGGATCCTTTACTATACATTGTTAATACGGTCGGCAATGCTGGGTATTGTCTTAGCCAGCATTGCCGGCAATGCCGATATGCTGAGAGCTTGAAATAGCAGTAAATCCCTATGGATATTTTGCTGTCTTGTAGCACTTTCGATTATCAGGGCCTCAGAGAGCCAGTAAGGCTTGTATCATGTCAGCAATTAAGAAATTAACGGCTAGATTTATAGTTCTGCGGCCAAAGGGGTGCGTTAGCTACGCATGCTTTTTTTCCCCCGCACCTTTTAAATACCGCTGGTATTTAGAGTTCACAGAATGGCTGCGTTAGGCTCCAAAAACGGGAGCATAGAGCATAATTTACCGCCACTGCAACTCTCGATACCAGCGGTGCTTACGGACGCGGCCAGCTTAAAAAACGTGCTCATGCACGATTCCCCCATAGGAAACAATGGGGCTGTTTGAGCTGAAAAAAAAACTAACACCTGCAAAAAAGCAGCGTTAAGCTCCTAACGCAGCCCCATTGTTTCCTATGGGGAAACACTTCCTATGTCTGCACCTAACACCCTAACATGTACCCCGAGTCTAAACACCCCTAACCTTACACTTATTAACCCCTAATCTGCCGCCCCTGCTATCGCTGACCCCTGCATATTATTATTAACCCCTAATCTGCCGCTCCGTACACCACCGCAACCTACATTATCCCTATGTACCCCTAATCTGCTGCCCCTAACACCGCCGACCCCTATATTATATTTATTAACCCCTAATCTGCCGCCCCCAACGTCGCCTCCACCTACCTACAATAATTAACCCCTAATCTGCCGACCGGATCTCACCACTACTCTAATAAATGTATTAACCCCTAAAGCTAAGTCTAACCCTAACCCTAACACCCCCCTAAGTTAAATATAATTTTATTCTTTTTTTTTTTTTTTAATTTCTTTTTATTTTGCCAAGAAAGATAAACAATTAACAATAGGTGATTCCGACAAAAAAGCAAATAAGAAAAATACTTGCAAAAGTGTACGTTAATACAAAACAGAATACAGTCTCGCTTGGAAATGAAAGGACACCTTAAGTGGGTGAAGAAGTTCACCTACCCACTCGAGAAAAGAAAAAGACAACTCTGACCTGGCAATTTTTCTTAATGCATAAAAACCCTCCCAAAACTCTGATCTCCATTAATGCTATAAACTCTAGATCCTATCTGGCACACACACAGAGAAGAGAAAAACAGAGAAAAAGAAGAGACAAAAAAAAAAAACACCACACAGCCCCCCCCCCTCTCCCCAACCAGCTTTCACCATAATCCTTCAGGCAAGCAGTCACTCACCTCTAAGGTTAGCTTCCAATAAGAAAGGAGAATTCTTAAATGGCTGCAGGATCAATTTTTGAGTTTCCTGATCTAGAGATTTAATGAAAATCCCCCATTTGTTTAAAAAGAACCTAATATTGTTATCTATCTGTGCTTGTACTGAGGCTTGTTCTAGAAACATTTGATATGTTATCCCATTTTTAAATTCAGAAAATTTGGGTTCTTTATTAGACTGCCAATATTTTAAAACCAGTTTCCTACCGAGCAGTATCATTGTATTTATTAGTAAATAACTAGGGCCTACTTCTTCCTGGTTTGCTAGGAAAAAGACTACATGTTTACTTACTTGAAAGTGTTGGTTTAAGATTTTAGTGACCCAAAATGAGATTTTCCCCCAAAATCTTTGGATTACAGGACAGGACCAGAACAGATGGAACATATCTGCTGCCAGATACTTGCATTTCCTACAAGCTATGTTCTCATGTTTTTTGTCCCACCGAGCCTGCCAGCTGGGTGTAAAATAGCATTGATACCAAATCTTTAACTGTTGTTCTTTAAAATATTCCCCTCTCATTGCCTTTGCTACCCTATCTCCAGAGTTCTTAAATAAGTCTGCTTCTTGTAAGTTATCACCTGCTATATCCCATTTAAGCTCCAAATATCTTTTATTGCTTTGTTCTTGAGAAGTGAGTAAAGCATTATATGAGTTTGTGATAGAACAATTTCCTGCTTGAAACATACTAGTTATCTGCCTTAATATATCATTGTCCCACTCTATTGCCACTATTTTCCTACACTGATCAGCATAGTGCCGTAATTGTAAATAAGAGAAGAATAAACGATTTGGTATGTTAAATTCCGATTTACATTCATTAAAAGATTTAATCGAATTATCTTCTTTTTTGAATAGCTGTGCAATGTGGTTGATCCCTCGATCTGACCAGGCATTAAATCTAGCTGAGTCGTAGCCTACCTCGAATTCAGGGTTACCTTTAATTGAGAGAAAGGCTGAACCCCGATGGCTGATCCCAATTTTAGCACAGAATTGACGCCAGGCCCGTATTGGTTGGTCTATGATAAGCATCCCCCTTGTTTCTATAGGAATTAGTTTTAAAGGCATGTGTGTTAATGCTTTCAGGGCATAAGGTGCTACTAAAGCTCCTTCAATTTCTAGCAAGGAGAAGTGTCCTTTTTCCGAAAACCAGTCCCAAACAAATTTTAGGTTGGAAGCTATATTATACATCTCAAAATCGGGAAGAGCCATACCTGCAGCCTCTTTCCTGGCACTCAAACGTTTCAGCGCTATCCTAGATTTTTTTTTGCACCAGATAAATTGCGATATTAGTTTATTGATTAACTGACAGTCTTTCCTCAGTAGTAGGAGTGGGAGGGCCTGAAAAATATATAAAAATTTGGGGAGAGAAATCATTTTTATTAAATGTATTCGTCCCATAAGAGATAGGGGCAGGTTCTTCCATCTTTCTAAATCTGCCTGGAGTGATGCAATAGCTGGTACAAAATTTAACTTGTACCAACTCTTAGAGTTAGATGCAAATTTTATCCCTAGATATGTAATATGATCTTTGGTTACTTTAAAAGGGGTTTCTGGAGAGCTTTTTAATTTGATGAGCCACATAAGTTCCGATTTTTCTTTGTTAATTGCAAAGCCGGAAAAAGCCTGGAAAGATTCTAAAGCTTCCATAATTATAGGCAGATTATATTGAAGATTTTGAGCAAATATAAGCAGATCATCGGCATATATGGCTTGAGTTATTCTGTGTCCTTCGATATTTATCCCTAGCAGTTCTTGTCTAAACAATATTGCCAGAGGCTCTAGCGCTAAGTTAAAAAGCAACGGGGATAGCGGACAACCTTGTCTCGTTCCTCGCTGGAGTCTAAAATGTTCTGAAGTTAAGGAGTTAACACTTAGACTCGCCCCTGGATTAGAGTAAAGTAAGGCAATAATATGGGAGAATTTACCCTGGATACCAAAATTATTAATAGTTGTCAGCATATGATCCCAAAGTAACGTGTCAAACGCTTTCTGTGTATCAATCGAAATAATTGCAATCTCCTTCCTTTTTTTTGTTCACAATAGTTAATTGCTATTTCTAGTTTCCTGAGGTTTTTAATAAGTGTCCTTCCTTTGATAAAACCAGTTTGGTCAGGATGGACCAGTTCACTAATCACTTTTTGAAGTCTGTCTGCTAAGATGTGGGTAAGGATTTTGTAATCCACATTTAGCAAAGAGATGGGTCTGTAAGACTCCATTAGTTCTTTATTTTTACCTTGTTTATAAATTAAGATTATTCTAGATTCTGTAAAATATTTAGAAGGTGTTTGATTATCTTGTAGGAAACCATTGAAAAGCTCACACAGAATGGGGGTGACCGAATCTGCAAGAATTTTATATAATTCTCCAGGAAGATCATCCGGGCCTGGCGCTTTGTTTAGCTTTAATTTCATAATAAAGTTTTTAATCTCCTCCTCCTTAATTGGAGAGTTGAGGGGATCCAGATCATCTTTAGCTATTTGAGGTATTTTAATCCTATCCCAGAAGAGAGCTTTTTTTATTTTATCTATAGGTTGAGCCTGATATAATTGTTTAAAATAGTGCGTAAATTCCTCTAAAATATCATGAGGGAGAGTGCAAGTTTTGTGTTTAGTTTTTATTATTGATATGATACTGTTAGATTTTCTAGTACTTACCAATCTGGCTAAGAATTTCCCTATCTTATTACCGAACTGCATGTAATTGCTATTTCTTTTCAGCTCATGCTGGATTTCTTTTGATATATGCCAATTGTCTCTTTGTTTTTTGGCTTCCAGATAGTTTCGCCAGTTCTCTTGACTATTATCTGCAACATATTTTTGGAATTTGTTAATAATCTGCTTAGAGAGTTGGATCCAATAAGCGTCATTTTTCCTTTTTACTTTTATCATATAAGCCAGAATTTCTCCCCTTATCACGGCTTTGAAAGCTTGCCATAAAGATTCTATATTCAACACTGATCCTTTATTCTCATTATAATAGAGATTCCATTTCTCTAGCAAAAAGCCTCGAAATTTTAAATTATTATAAAAATATGTTGGAAAGTATAATCTGTGATTCCCTAGTTTGGGATTCAAGATGGACATAGAGATAGTAATGGGGGCGTGATCCGAAATTGTGATAGGCAAGATTTCGACTTTTTTGCCAGAGAGAACAATTTGTCGCTAATTAGGAACATATCGATTCGTGAAAATGATTTATACACTTTGGATAAGCACGTAAATTCTTTACTGTCTGGATAAATATTCCTCCAGATATCTAATAAGCCTAGATTAAAGCAGAATTTTTTAAAAAATTTTGTATCCTTACAGCCTGATATAGCCTCTTTCCCCCTCCGATTTCTATCTAGGAAACTAGATGCCACCAGATTCAGGTCTCCTCCTAGTATTATGTTTTGATTGTATTCTAATAATTTGTTTTGGAGAGGTTCCCAGAACTCGGTTTTTTTTACATTTGGACCATAAACATTACATAACACGAATCTTTTTGAGCCTAGTTCTATCTCTAGTATAATAAATCTCCCTTGTTGATCAATTTCTTGTTTTAGAATTTTATATTTTAATGATTTCCTAAAAAGTATAGCTACCCCTCTTTTTCTCTGTACTCCTGCCGAATAGATAACTTCGCCCACCCATCCCCATTTGAGTTTTTGACTTTCTGACTCATTTAAATGGGTCTCCTGTAGGAAGCCAATATCAATTTTAAGTTTATTAAAGTGTTGTAATATTGCTTTCCTTTTGACCGGGGAGGTGAACCCTCCCACGTTCCATGATCCAAATTTACATAATTCCGTCATATCTTATACTTCTTTCCTACTTCTAGGTAGAGACATAGAAAATCTAAGAGAAGGGGGGGGATGGGGAGAAAGGAGAGAAAGAAAGAAGAAAGAAGAGAAAAAAAAAAAAAAAAAAAAAAGGAAAAAGTCCCTTTCACACATACACCTGACATTCCTATATTGCCCCCTACTTATAATATTTAGCTTCTTACTTGACCACCTTTCTGCACCTAGAAATTTATTTCCTTCCTCCTCCCTTCTCCTATTCCACTTTTTACTCAGCATGGCCACCCATGATACAGAGCTTGTATCCCCCATCTGATCACTTTTACCTTTGCTCTGCTCTCAAGAAGTCCTCTAGGTCCTGAGGATTATCAAAAAATCCTAAAACCTTCTTTAGTCTGTATACTGATTCTAGCTGGATATAATAGCCTAACTATCCTATATAGCTATTTTAGGATTAATATTTATTTTACAGGCAACTTTGTAATTATTTTAACTAGGTACAATAGCTATTAAATCGTTAATAACTATTTAATAGTTACCTAGTTAAAATAATTAAAAAATTACCTGTAAAATAAATCCTAACCTAAGTTACAATTAAACCTAACACTACACTATCAATAAATAAATTAAATAAACTACCTACAATTATCTACAATTAAACCTAACACTACACTATCAATAAATTAATTAAATACAATACCTACAAATAAATACAATGAAATAAACTAACTAAAGTACAAAAAATAAAAAAGAACTAAGTTACAAAAAATAAAAAAATATTTACAAACATTAGAAAAATATTACAACAATTTTAAACTAATTACACCTACTCTAAGCCCCCTAATAAAATAACAAAGACCCCCAAAATTAAAAAATGCCCTACCCTATTCTAAAATTAAAATAGAAAAGCTCTTTTACCTTACCAGCCCTGAAAAGGGCCCTTTGCGGGGCATGCCCCAAAGAATTCAGCTCTTTTGCCTGTAAAAAAAACCATACAATACCCCCCCAACATTACAACCCACCACCCACATACCCCTAATCAAACCCAAACCGCACTTAAATAAACCTAACACTAAGCCCCTGAAGATCTCCCTACCTTGTCTTCACCACGCCGGGTTCACTGATCGATCCAGAAGAGCCTCCGATGTCTTGATCCAAGCCCAAGCGGGGGGCTGAAGATGTCCATGATACGGCTGAAGTCTTTATCCAAGCGGGAGCTGAAGAGGTCCATGATCCGACTAAAGTCTTCTATCAAGCTGCATCTTCAATCTTCTTTCTTCCAGATCCATGTAGTTCATCCCGCCGACTTCACCGACGACTTCCCGAAGAATGACGGTTCCTTTAAGGGACGTCATCCAAGATGGCGTCCCTCGAATTCCGATTGGCTGATAGGATTCTATCAGCCAATCGGAATTAAGGTAGGAAAATTCTTATTGGCTGATGGAATCAGCCAATCAGATTCAAGTTCAATCCGATTGGATGATCCGATTGGATGATCCGATCAGCCAATCAGATTGAGCTCGCATTCTATTGGCTGATCGGAACAGCCAAAAGAATGCGTTCTCAATCTGATTGGCTGATTGGATCAGCCAATTGGATTGAACTTGAATCTGATTGGCTGATTCCATTGCTAGTGTAGTGTTAGGTTTAATTGTAACTTAGGTTAGGATTTATTTTACAGGTAATTTTGTAATTATTTTAACTTGGTAGCTATTAAATAGTTATTAACTATTTAATAGCTATTGTACCTAGTTAATATAATTACAAAGTTACCTGTAAAATAAATATTAATCCTAAAATAGCTACAATATAATTATAATTTATATTGTAGCTATATTAGGGTTTATTTTACAGGTAAGTATTTAGCTTTAGATAGGAATAATTTATTTAATAAGAGTTAATTTATTTTGTTAGATTTAAATTACATTTAACTTAGGGGGTGTTAGTGTTAGGGTTAGACTTAGCTTTAGGGGTTAATACATTTATTATAGTAGCGGCGAGGTCCGGTCGGCAGATTAGGGGTTAATAAGTGTAGGTAGGTGTCGGCGACGTTGAGGGGGACACATTAGGGGTTAATAAATATAATATAGGGGTCGGCGGTGTTAGGGGCAGCAGATTAGGGGTACATAAGTATAACGTAGCTGGCGGCGGTGTGCGGTCGGCAGATTAGGGGTTAAAAAAATGTAATCGAGTGGCGGCGATGTGAGGGGACCTCGGTTTAGGGGTACATAGGTAGTTTATAGGTGTTAGTGTACTTTAGAGCACAGTAGTTAAGAGCTTTATGAACCGGCGTTAGCCCAAAAAGCTCTTAACTCCTGTTTTTTTCTGCGGCTGGAGTTTTGTCGTTAGATTTCTTCAGCCACAACTCTAAATACCGGCGTTAGAAAGATCCCATTGAAAAGATAGGATACGCAATTGACGTAGGTGGATCTGCGGTATGGAAACGTCGCGGCTGGAAAGTGAGCGTTAGACCCTTACCTACACGACTCTAAATACCAGCGATAGCCCAAAACCAGCGTTAGGAGCCTCTAACGCTGGTTTTGACGGCTAACGCCAAACTCTAAATCTAGCCGTAAGTCATTACCTGCTGGTACAAGCATCATAGGCAAGTGCTGTGTTTAAAATGCTGGTGCACGGTGCATACTTATATACACTTTTAAAACAGCTATAGCTTTTATGAGAAGCATATTTGCTAATACATGTATATTACAAAAATGCTTCTATTCAAAAGTAAAATGCATCCATGTGGATTCCAGTTTTGGCTGGAATGTCCCTTTAAAACATTTTCTAATGTAAGGTTGATTCTGGACAATATCGCAACATTAAGGAATCTCTAAATACTATACAGCATTTTTTTAGCATTAATGGTCAAAACATGGGAAAAAGGATTATAAAAATAATTTCTGTGTTCCAGGAATTGTGTTGTGTGTGTGCTTTTTTTATTATTATAATGCAGGAAAACAAAATGCACCAGTCTTTTTATAGTCTTGATACTGAAATTTACATTTTAGCAGATGAAAACACATAATAAAATATTAAATGAATCATTTTTAATGTTGTTAATGCATCATGAGAAAAATATAATATTTATAATAAACTTGTCGATTGAGATCAGTATAATTTTATGTAAATTAAATATTTTGTATAGAACTGGAATGTGTCACAATAAAGATGGTTGCAAGGGAGATAAATATGATTCATGTAACTGTAAAGTTTTGCTGAGTATATTTTGAGCCACATGTAACATTAAATGGACAATAAAGAGATTGAGATTTTTATAAAAAAATGTTTAGTTATGTATAATAAATCAATTTTGCAATATATTTTCATTTTATTTTACTCCATTTCATGTAATTTAGCTCTGAAAATTGAGCAATTTCTAATTATCAGAACTTTGAATACAACCTGCTAACTTTTCAAAGATTACCATGCTTCATATCTGTCCATAACTGGATTTATCAGATAACTGCCAATGAGTGTATCTTTTACTAATTTTATGATTGTGGCTAGAAGGCTCGGAATGGCCATAGGGCATAAAGGGCAAATGTCTGTTAGGCTAGACTCTTATATGGGTATTGCTGCTATAAACAACCCTCTCTTTACATTGGTAACATAGGAAAGCTGTTACAATCTGCCTATTTTGTAAAGCAGAAAGTACATTTTCTGTCTGGCTGTTAAACAGAGTTGCTGCAGGATAAGAGATCTGGTCTATTATGGCCACCTAGCTGACAGAGATCTAACTGATGTGAGCTGCTCCACCTTTAAATGCCTGGGCCTATTTTGGATCCTAGCCCTGTCTGGTGGCTAGCCTTGTTGTCTGCAGACTAAAGTCCATATTGGTTCTTCCAAATTATGGGAGGAGTTTTAACATAGTAAAATAATTGACATTTTAAGACTTGACTGATAAGTTATTCTATAGTAAAACAGCATTCATTTATTTTTAAGCTAACAATGCATTTGAAACTCAGTATGGCTGTGACATGTCTGTATTTAAAGGGATAGCAAACCCCCAAATTTTCTTTTATGATTCAGATAGAATATACCATTTGAAACAACTTTCTAATTTAATTCTATTATTTAATTTTCTAAACACGCCCCTTCCTCGTGCCATTTAGACATTTAAAATATTAAGGTTTAATATTATCTGACACAGTTAGGAAAAAGTAGTCTGTGAGGAGAGTTGCTGTAGAGAGAGATCAGTTACTTTAATAGCGGAAGATCGTATTTAGTTTAACTTTATTAGCATTATTAGTTATTCCAACCAAAAAGCTTTTTTTAAAAGCTAAAGATAAGCCTGTTGTTTTTTATTTTTAACAGCTTTTTTCAAAGCTTTAGCGGTGACAAAAAAAAAAAAACATAGGAGATTTAACATCATAAGCTTTAAAGAAAGCTAAAGAAAAGGACGATAATGTTATAAAGCTTTTTTAAAAGCTCAAATAGTTAAAAAAATGTTAAAAAAAAGGCAGCACAGTAACATATAAGATATATTAACATATATATAAGAAAATAAAGTAAACTCTTTATTAATAAGGTATACAATTTTTTTATAAAAAAAAAATAGTTTTATTTCTTTGAAAAATAATTGTAAATTCAACTATAGTTAAGAAATATATAGCATATAGGGGTTGCTACATTTGTAGATTTTATATATTAAGGACTATAGTCTGTCCAAATAAGTCCAAATCATTTTAACTTTAGATTAAATATATATTTTTATAAATATATTTAGGAAATGAGATCCTCAAAAAAAGGCGTTACAATACCTGTAGATTAATTTATATATATATAGATATATGAAAGCAGCATAGCTAATAAAAGTGTTGCTATATCAATATCATTATAACAAAAATAAATAGTATTTCTACATCAGTAGCCTTATTATCTATACTATATGTGGCATATATTTAGGACAACAGTCCATCCAGATAAGGTTGCCACTATACCTGTTGGTTATATAAATATACAATTTCAATAAGTTTGGCAAACTTTATTATATATATAGGACAGTTGAACATAAAAAAAGGCTGTCACTACACCTGTAGAAATATTTATATATAGATTAAAGCAGCTTGCACTATAATATTTTTGCTACTTTGTTAGCTTAATTATATATCCTGTAGCTTTATTAGAAGTTAATATTTTCAATATATTTAGGACAGCAGTCCATTCAAATAAGGGTGTCGTTACACCTGTAGGTTATACACATATAAATATGTGTAATACACCTGTAGATTAATTTATATATATAGATAAAAGTAGCGTTGCTAAATAAAGTGTTGCTATATCTGTAACTATGTATATATAAATTTTATATACAGGGAGTGCAGAATTATTAGGCAAATTAGTATTTTGACCACATCATCCTCTGTATGCATGTTGTCTTACTCCAAGCTGTATAGGCTCGAAAGCCTACTACCAATTAAGCATATTAGGTGATGTGCATCTCTGTAATGAGAAGGGGTGTGGTCTAATGACATCAACACCCTATATCAGGTGTGCATAATTATTAGGCAACTTCCTTTCCTTTGGCAAAATGGGTCAAAAGAAGGACTTGACAGGCTCAGAAAAGTCAAAAATAGTGAGATATCTTGCAGAGGGATGCAGCACTCTTAAAATTGCAAAGCTTCTGAAGCGTGATCATCGAACAATCAAGCGTTTCATTCAAAATAGTCAACAGGGTCGCAAGAAGCGTGTGGAAAAACCAAGGCACAAAATAACTGCCCATGAACTGAGAAAAGTCAAGCGTGCAGCTGCCAAGATGCCACTTGCCACCAGTTTGGCCATATTTCAGAGCTGCAACATCACTGGAGTGCCCAAAAGCACAAGGTGTGCAATACTCAGAGACATGGCCAAGGTAAGAAAGGCTGAAAGACGACCACCACTGAACAAGACACACAAGCTGAAACGTCAAGACTGGGCCAAGAAATATCTCAAGACTGATTTTTCTAAGGTTTTATGGACTGGTGAAATGAGAGTGAGTCTTGATGGGCCAGATGGATGGGCCCGTGGCTGGATTGGTAAAGGGCAGAGAGCTCCAGTCCGACTCAGACGCCAGCAAGGTGGAGGTGGAGTACTGGTTTGGGCTGGTATCATCAGAGATGAGCTTGTGGGGCTTTTTCGGGTTGAGGATGGAGTCAAGCTCAACTCCCAGTCCTACTGCCAGTTTCTGGAAGACACCTTCTTCAAGCAGTGGTACAGGAAGAAGTCTGCATCCTTCAAGAAAAACATGATTTTCATGCAGGACAATGCTCCATCACACGCGTCCAAGTACTCCACAGCATGGCTGGCAAGAAAGGGTATAAAAGAAGAAAATCTAATGACATGGCCTCCTTGTTCACCTGATCTGAACCCCATTGAGAACCTGTGGTCCATCATCAAATGTGAGATTTACAAGGAGTGAAAACAGTACACCTCTCTGAACAGTGTCTGGGAGGCTGTGGTTGCTGCTGCACGCAATGTTGATGGTGAACAGATCAAAACACTGACAGAATCCATGGATGGCAGGCTTTTGAGTGTCCTTGCAAAGAAAGGTGGCTATATTGGTCACTGATTTGTTTTTGTTTTGTTTTTGAATGTCAGAAATGTATATTTGTGAATGTTGAGATTTTATATTGGTTTCACTGGTAAAAATAAATAATTGAAATGGGTATATATTTGTTTTTTGTTAAGTTGCCTAATAATTATGCACAGTAATAGTCACCTGCACACACAGATATCCCCCTAAAATAGCTAAAACTAAAAACAAACTAAAAACTACTTCCAAAAATATTCAGCTTTGATATTAATGAGTTTTTTGGGTTCATTGAGAACATGGTTGTTGTTCAATAATAAAATTAATCCTCAAAAATACAACTTGCCTAATAATTCTGCACTCCCTGTATATATATATATATATATATATATATATATATATATATATATATATATATATATATATATATATATATATATATATTTATATTTATATTAAATAAGTCTGGGTTTTGCTACTGCTGTAGCTTCAATATATATATCAAAACATTAAAAATAATAAAAAAACAAACATGCCCCCTAAAAGAAAGTTATCTTTAGAAGAACAATCTGATGCTAAAAAGAGACGAAATGAGAGAGACAGAATAAATAAAAATAAAAAAAAATGATGAAGAAAGGGTCCATTTAAGGAAATCAAAAACAGTTCAGAAAAGAAAAGAGAGAACAAATATGACAGAAAATCAGAGACATAAAGAACAACAAAAAAATGCTAATGCACATAGAAAAGCACATTCAGAAAATGAACAATCAGAAACACAGAAACAGCTTAGCATAAGCAATACAGAAAGGGAACATAAAAGGAAACGTAGTGCAAGTTATGTAAAAAGTAATCGTACAAATTTGGCAAAACATACTCAACACATTGCAGCACTTGCAAGATATGATGATTCATTTGATCATCATAACTGTGGAGAGCTAAATGTTATATGCAGCAACTGTGATGCATTACATTTTGCAAAAGAGCAATGATTAGACAAATTATTTAGTCAATTCTGCAGAAAAGTAAAAGTAGATATTGAAGCTATTAAAGTTGCTCCTTTAATAGAAAGTTTAATGACAGGAAGTCATAAACATTCAAAAAAAAATATTACAAAAATATTAGATCTTTTAATAATTCATTATCATTTGCTTCAATGGAGGCAAATATTGCTTCTCCTCCCGGTTATGGCCCTTAGGGTTTTAGAATTAATGGACAAATATATCGCAGAACTGGATCACTACATCCTTCCAATGAGGATAATAGAAAGTTTGCACAACTGTATATTCTTGATCCAGATGAGGCTGCACAACAGCGCCTTAAGATTGATGAAAATACAAATTGCAACCCTGAATTAATGACTGAGTTGAGTTCTTTTATGGCTTTAAACAATCCTTTTGCAGAAGCATGTAAAATGTTATATGAAGTAGAACAAGAATGTTTAGAACATGCATCTCGAAATGGTGTTACACCTGCAACTGTGACCATGGCAATAGTACAAGATCACAAAAACGATTAACTTAGATATAATGCTCCTCAGTGTAAGGAGTTAGCTATTATTTTCCAAAATGCAGATGTTGAACCTCCTCTTGAGCAAGATCTTATTATTCATTTTTGAAGTACAAACAATGAAAAAAAAACAGAAAGGATAAGTATTTAAGATAGAAATTTGGAACCAATGTTGTATCCATTTTTTTTCCCTTTTGGGGATCAAAGTTGGTCACCTAAAATGAAACTTAATTAAAACCCTACTAGAGTTAGACATATAAGAACTCAATCCTTAGCAAAGCCAAGAGAATGGATCACACAAATGCAATTTTATGGTTATATACTTTCCATCCGTCACGAGTTTAACCCATTTCTGAGTGCTGGGAAATTGACTACTACTAGATGCAAATGTTAAAACAGAAGGTAATCGTTAAACTATGTAAGACAAAATCAGTCAAAATTAAGGGTTGAAAAGTATACAGGTCTCATGGACCATCTTCAAAATGTAGCTGCAGAGCAGGGCTTACTTCCCGGCAAAGCTGTTATACTTCCATCTACATTCCAAGGTAGTCCCAGAAACATGGTACAGAATTACCAAGATACCATGGCTTTTGTAAGAAAGTATGGAAAGCCTGATTTTTTTATAACTATGACATGTAACCCAAAATTGTCAGAAATTGTTTTAAATTTGAAAGAAAGTCAATCAGTTAAATTTTTACCTGATTTAGTGGCAAGAGTTTTTCATTTAAAACTTCAAGAACTTCTTGATGATATCACAAAGAAACATGTTTTGGGTAAACCAGGTGCCAAAGTTCATGTAATTGAATTTCAAAAATGTGGGTTACCTCATGCACATATTTTGCTTATATTATGTGCACAAGATAAGCCTAAAAATGCACAAGTTATTGATAGCTTTATTTGTGCTGAAATACCTGACATTGAAGTGAAGTCACGGTTACATGCAATTGTTACCAAACACATAATAGATGGGCCCTGCTGGGAGCATAATCTAAGATCTCCATGTATGGTCGATGGGGTTTTATTTTAAGCAATTTCCAAAATCTTTCCAAGAAGAAACTTTAAGCAATATAGATGGTTATCCACGTTACAAGAGAAGCAAAAAAAGTATTTCAATTGAAATAAATGGTAAAAAAATAGATAACTCTTGGGTTGTACCATACAACCCATATTTGACATTAAAATACAACTGCCATATTAATATTGAAAACTGTGCTTCTATAAAAAGTGTAAAGTACATATTTAAATATATTTATAAAGGGCATAACTGTGCAAATATTGCAATAAAAGAACATGAAACACTTCTTCATGATGAGATAAGTTCATTTATGGATTCAAGATATGTTAGTGCTCCAGAAGCAGCATGGCGGCTTTTTGGCTTTCATATGCACCATCAATCACATACGATTGTGCGATTACAAGTTCACCTTCCTGGAGAACAGTCAGTATATTTTACTGAAGAGAATATTGAAACTGCAGTAGAAAGAACACATTATAGAGACACAACGTTAACTGCTTGGTTTAAATTAAACAAAGAAGATTTGTCAGCTCATGCATATCTTTACACTGATAAACCTCAGCATTTTGTTTTCCATCAAAATACAACAACATGGAAAAAAAGAGTACAAGATCGAGCAATTAAAACTATTGGTTGTTTGTTCTCTGTAAGTTTAATTTCAGATGTTGAGAGATTTTGTTTATGCTTGCTTTTACTTAATGTTAAAAGAGCAACTTTTTTTGAAGATATTCGTACAGTTGATGGTGTTCAATTTCACCCATTTAATAAATTAGCCCAAAAACATTGTCTTTTTGAAGATGATCAATCTTGGCATTTAACTCTTCATGAAGCTGCAAGGGAAATGATGCCTCAACTGCTTAGAGAGCTTTTTGCTCAAATTCGTGCTTTAGCATCTCTAACCAATGCTAATGAGCTTTTTGAAAAGTAAAAATAATTTTTTTTGAAGACTTTTCAAGACATCCAGGTCACACATCAGAGTGTAATTTTTTTTTTTAATTTTGCACTTAGAGATATTCAGAATATATTAATTGTTCATGGAAAAAATGTCAAGATTTTGGTTTACCAAATCCTCCAAACTATTTACCTGAAAATCCCAGAGATCTCTATGATTCTTCTTTTGAAAGTTATACTGGAGTTCAAATGAAGGCATCTTTTAATGACCTTCAAAGAGAACGTTTTGAAGAAATAATTGCTGCATCAGAAAATGACAGTTTACCACAAATGTGTTATTTCCTTGATGGTCCAGGTGGTAGTGGAAAAACTTACCAGTACAAGACTCTGTTGAGGACAATTAGAGGAAATAGTGAGGTAGCATTACCAGTTGCTTCAACAGGTATTGCGGACAATTTGCTGGAAGGTGGATGAACATACCTCTCACAGTTTAAGTTTCCAGTTCCTCTGGTGGATACTTCAACATCTTCCATGAGGCAAACCTCTAATGATGCACAATAGAACCATAGTGCAAAAATAATTATTTGGGATGAATCAACCATGTCTTCCAGTGATGCACTTAGATGTGTCGACAAACTCTTTTAAGAGTTGATGAACAACAACAAACCTTTTGGAGGGAAAACTATTCTGCTCGGCTGTGATTTTAGACAAACTCTTCCTGTTGTTGCACATGGAAGTAGAGCAGCTATAGTTGAAGCCAGAATAACATTTAATCCACTCTGGCATAAGTTCAAACTTTTGAAGCTGACTAATAATGTCAGATCTGTTGATCTAGAGTTTAGCTCTTGGCTTTTAAAGCTTGGAGATGGACTACTACTAAATGAGTATGGTTTTGCATGAAGACATCTTTGAAATTCCATCCCAAATGATATGCAAGGACTCCATTGTAAAGGAGATTTTTGGGGAAGAGTTAAAAGATTCTGATGCTTTTAAGTTTTCAAATATGGCCATTTTATGTCCAAAACTTATGGCTAGATTTAGAGTTTTGTCGGTCGCATAGCTAATGCTGCTTTTTTTCCCAGCACACCCTTATTTAGAGTTCTCTGAGTGGCTGCATTAGGCTCAGAAAAGGGAGCGTTGAGCCTAATTTAGCTCCACATCAACCCTCAAATTCAATACCAGCGTTGCTTACGGTAGCGGTAAGCTGGAAAAACGTGCTCGTGCATGATATCCCCATAGGAAACAATGGGGCAGTTTGGGCTGAAAAAACACCTGCAAAAAAGCAGCGTTCAGCTCCTAACACAGCCCCATTGTTTCTTATGGGGAAACACTCTCTAAGTCTGCACCTAACACCCTAACATGAACCCCCGAGTCTAAACACCCCTAACCTTACACTTATTAACCCCTAATCTGCCGCTCCGGACACCGCCGCAATCTACATTATCCCTATGAACCCCTAATCTGCTGCCCCTAACACAGCTGACCCCTATATTATATTTATTACCCCCTAATCTGCCCCCCCAATGTCGCCGCTACCTTACCTACACTTATTAACCCCTAATCTGCCGACCGGACCTCGCCGCCACTATAATAAATGTATTAACCCCTAAACCGTTGCACTCCCGCCTCGCAAACACTAGAATAAATGTTATTAACCCCTAATCTGCCCTCCCTAACATCTCCGCTACCTACCTGCAATTATTAACCCCTAATCTCCCGCCCGCAACGTCGCCGCTACTATAATAAAGTTATTAACCCCTAAACCTAACTCTAACCCTAACCCCCGTAACATAAATATAATTTAAATGAAACAAAATAATATTCCTAAAATTAACTAAATTAATCCTATTTAAAACTAAATACTTACCTATAAAATAAACCCTAATATAGCTACAATATAACTAATAGTTACATTGTAGCTATTTTAGGATTTAGATTTATTTTACAGGCAACTTTGTATTTATTTTAACTAGGTACAATAGCTATTAAATAGTTAATAACTATTTAATAGCTACCTAGTTAAAATAAGTAAAAATTACCTGTAAAATAAATCTGAACCTAAGTTACAAAAACACCTAACACTACACTATCATTAAATTAATTAAATAAATTACCTACAATTAGCTAAATTAAAATACAATAAAATAAACTATTCTATAATACAAAAAAAACAATAAATTACAAAAAATAAAAAAGAATTACAAGAAGTTTAAACTAATACACCTAATCTAAACCCCCTAATAAAATCCCCCCAAAATAAAAAAATGCCCTACCCTATTCTAAACTACCAAAGTAATCAGCTCTATTTCCAGCCCTTAAAATGGCTTTTTGCGGGGCGTTGCCCCAAAGTAATCAGCACTTTTACCTGAAAATAAAAATACAATACCCCCCCAACATTACAACCCACAACCCACATACCCCTACTCTAATTCACCCAAACCCCCCTTAAAAAAAACTATCGCTAACCCCCTGAAGATCATCCTACCTTGAGTCGTCTTCACCCAGCCGAGCCGAATTCTTCATCCAAGGTGCACAGAGGAAGTCCTTGATGCAGTAGAAGTCTTCATCCAAGCGGGGCAAGAAGAGGTCCTCCATCCATCCGGTAGAAGTGTTCATCCAGGCGGCGTCTTCAATCTTCATCCATCCGGAGCGGAGCCATCTTCAAAGGAGCTGACGCGGAGCCATCCTCTTCAACCGACGTCTTCCTGACGAATGAAGGTTCCTTTAAGGGACGTCATCCAAGATGGCGTCCCTTCAATTCTGATTGGCTGATAGAATTCTATCAGCCAATCAGAATTAAGGTAGAGAAAATCTGATTGGCTGATGCAATCAGCCAATTAGATTGAAGTTCAATCCGATTGGCTGATCCAATCAGCCAATCGTATTGAACTTGCATTCTATTGGCTGTTCGCATTCTATTATGCTTTTGCGTAATCTTAACACCAAAAGAGGTCTTTGTAATGGCACTAATTAGTTGTGAAAGCTTTGCGTGAAAATTGAATTATTGCACAAGTAGAATAGATGTAGCCCCAAGCAATACTGAACTTTCGTTTTGTATTAAGAAGAAGACAATTCCCAGTTAAATTAGGATTCACTATGACCATTAACAAAGCTCAGGGACAAAATTTAGAAAGAGTTGTCATCTATTTGCTAGAGCCAGGTTTTAGCCATGGACAGTTATATGTAGCTTTTTCAAGGGTAAAAAGCTCTGCATATGTAAAAGTTAAGGTCATAGATGGACAAGAAAAAGGGAAATTAATAACTGGAAGTGATGCCTGTTTTACTAAAAATGTTGTATGTAAAGAAATATACTTAAAGTACATATAATTTAAAGAGAAGAAACATATGGCTAGATTGCAAGTCTTGCGTTAAGCTGAAAAAGCAGCGTTAACAGGTCCTAACGCTGCTTTTTCACTACCGCTTGCAGGTTTAGGGGCACTGCACACTTCTTTGGCCTTACCACAAAACGACTGACGTAAACTTCGTAAACCCTTTTTTCTATGGAACTTCCATAGCGCCGGTATTACGAGTCTGTCCTGGGAGGCCAAAAAGTGAGCGGTACACTCTCTACCTCCAAGATTCGCAACGCATTCTAAAGTCAGTAGTTATGAGTTTAACACTACAACGCTGTAGCATAAAACTCATAACTAAAGTGCTAAAAAGTACACTAACACCTATAAAATGCCTATTAACCCCTAAACCGAGGCCCTCCCGCATCGCAAACACTATAATAAAATTTTTAACCCATAATCTGCCGCTCCGGACATCGCCGCCACTAGAAAAAACATATTAACCCCTAAACCTCCACACTCCCACCTCGCAAACACAGTTAAATATTATTAACCCCTAATCTGCTGTCCCTAACATCGCCGCTACCTACATTATACTTATTAACCCCTAATCTGCCGTCCCCAACGTCACCGCCACTATATTAAATGTATTAACCCCTAAATCTAAGTCTAACCCTAACACCCTCTAACTTAAATATAATTTAAATAAATCTAAAGAAAATTACTATAATTAACTAAATTATTCCTATTTAAAACTAAATACCTATTAAATAAACCCTAAGCTAGCTACAATATAACTAATAGTTACATTGTAGCTATCTTAGGGTTTATTTTAATTTTACAGGCAAGTTTGTATTTATTTTAACTAGGTAGAATAGTTACTAAATAGTTATTAACTATTTAATAACTTCCTAGCTAAAATAAATACAAAAATACCTGTAAAATAAAACCTAACCTAAGTTACACTAACACCTAACACTATACTCCAATTAAATAAATTACCTAAATTAAATGCAATTAAATAAATGATATACAATTAGCTAAAGTACAAAAAACAAACACTAAATTATAGAAAATAATAAACAAATTACAAGATATTTAAACTAATTACACCTAATCTAATAGCCCTATCAAAATTAAAAAAAAAAAAAAAAAAAAAAACCTAGCCGAAACTAAACTATCAATAGCCCTTAAAAGGGCCTTTTGCGGGGCATTGCCCCAAAGTAATCAGCTCTTTTACCTGTAAAAAAAAATACAAACAACACAAAATCCCACCACCCACACAACCAACCACCCAAATAAAATACTAACTAAAAAAACCTAAGCTCCCCATTTCCCTGAAAAGGGCATTTGGATGGGCATTGCCCTTAAAAGGACATTTATCTCTATTGCAGCCCAAAGCCCTAACCTAAACAATAAATCCACCCAATACACCATTAAAAAAATCTAACACTAACCCCCTGAAGATCGACTTACTGTTCTGAAGACCAGACATCCATCCTCAAGGAAGTGGCAGAAGTCTTCATCCAAATGGGCCGAAGTCCTTATTGAAGTCCTTATTGAAGTATTCATCAAAGCCGGGTGAAGTGGTCCTCCAGACAGGCAGAAGTCTTCATCCTGACGGCATCTTCTATCTTCATCCATCCGACGCGGAATGGGTCCATCTTCAAGACATCCGAGGCGGAGCATCCTCTTCATCCGGAGTCTTTTTACTGAATGACAGTTCCTTTAAATGGCAAGATGGCGTCCCTTAGATTCTGATTAGCTGATAGAATTCTATCAGCCAATTGGAATTAAGGTAGAAAAAATCCTATTGGCTGATGCAATCAGCCAATATGATTGAAGTTCAATCCTATTGGCTGATCCAATCAGCCAATAGGATTGAGCTTGCATTATATTTGCTGTTCCAATCAGCCAATAGAATGCAAGCTCAATCATATTGGCTGATTGGATCAGCCAATAGGATTGAACTTCAATCCTATTGGCTGATTGCATCAGCCAATAGGATTTTTTCTACCTTAATTCCGATTGACTGATAGAATTCTATCAGCCAATCAGAATCTAAGGGACGCCATCTTGGATGACGTCACTTAAAGGTACCTTCATTCAGTAAGATGACTCCGGATGAAGAGGATGCTCCCCTTCGGATGTCTTGAGGATGGACCCACTCCGTGTCAGATGGATGAAGAAAGAAGATGCCGTCTGGATGAAGACTTCTGCCCATTTGGAGGACCACTTTGCCCGGCTTGGATGAAGACTTCTCCTGGCTTCGTTAAGGACTTCGGCCCGGTTGGATGAAGACTTCTACTGCTTCCTTGAGGATGGATGTCCGGTCTTCAGAACAGTAAGTCGATCTTCAGAGGGTTAGTGTTAGGTTTTTTTAAGGGTGTATTTGGTGGGTTTATTTTTTAGATTAGGGTTTGGGCTGCAATAGAGCTAAATGCCCTTTTAAGGGCAATCCAAAAATAATAGTATAGCTGCACCACCAATTTTATTAAAACATCATGTTTTTATTTAGCCACTTTAAAACAGACAACGTTTCGGACCCATGTCCTTATTCATGTCTACATGAATAAGGACATGGGTACGAAACGTTGTCTGTTTTAAAGTGGCTAAATAAAAACATGATGTTTTAATACAATTGGTGGTGCAGCTATACTATTATTTTTGGACTGTTTTCTTGGGACCTTGGTGCAGGTCCAATAGTTGGCACACCTGCAAACAAGTTTTGCTACACCCTTGGTGCTTGGGCAATTTCTGAATTTTCTACCTTTTAAGGGCAATGCCCATTCAAATGCCCAATTCAGGGCAATGGGGAGCTTAATTTTTTTTAGTTAGTATTTTAATTGAGGGGTTGGTTGTGTGGGTGGTGGGTTTTACTGTTGGGGGGGTTGTTTGTAATTTTTTTTTACAGGTTAAAGAGCTGATTACTTTGGGGCAATGCCCCGCAAAAGGAGAGCAAGCGGAGGAAACAGGTATGCAAACTTGACATTCCAAGGGACCGCCAGAGCATCTATTAGAGCTGCCTGTGGATCCCTCAACCTCGAGCTGTACCTCAAGAGTTTGGCATTCTGCCAAGATGCCATCAGATCCAGCTCTGGTGCCCCCCATTTTAAGGTCAGGCTGGAGAGCACCTCCAGATAGAGTTCCCACGGATTTTCTGTCTGCTCAGAAAATACGCTTCCCAATTGTCCACTCCTGGAATGTGGATGGCAGATAGATAACAGTTGTGAGCTTCCACCAACAGGATAATTCGGGTCACCTCCTTCATGCTTAGGGAACTCCAAGTTCATCCTTGATGGTTGCTGTAAGCCACTGAAGTTATGTTGTCTGACTGGAACCTGATGATAAACAGGACTGAGGACAACTGAGGCCAGGCCATCAGAGCATTGAAAACTGCAAAATGTTTATGGGGAGAGCACACTCCTCCTGAGTCCACAGGCCCTTAGCCTTTAATGAATCCCAGACTGCTCCCCAAACCAGCAGGCTAGTGTCTGTTGTGACAATCACCCAGGGAGGTCTCTGAAAGCATGTACCCTGAGACAGATTTTCCTGAGAAAGCCACCACGGAAGAGAATCTCTTGTTGACTGATCCAGATCTATTCTCTGAGATAGATCTGCATGACGCCCATTCCATTGCCTGAGCATGCACAGTTGTAGAGCTCTCAAATGGAATTGAGCAAAAGAAACGATATCCATGCAAGCAACCAATAGTCCAATTACCTCCATACATTGAGCCACTGTTGGTTGAACAGACAACTGTAGGGAGAGGCAAGAGGAGAGAATCTTGGATTTTCTGACTTCTGTCAAAAAATTTTAATCAATAGGGAGTCTATTATAGTCCCTTAAAAACACTACTCTTGTGGCTGGAACAAGGGGACTTTTTTCCCGATTTACCATTCAACCATGGGAACGAAGAAAAGACAACAAGATCTCCATGTGAGATTTTGCTTGTTGAAAAGATGGCGCCTGGATCAGTATGTCATCCAGATAGGAAGCCACAGCAATACCCTGAGACCAGACCACTGCTAGAAGAGCTCCCAGATCCTTTGAAAAAAATCTGGGAGCTGTAGGAAGGCCAAACGGAAAAGCCACAAACTGAAAGTGCCTTTCCAGAAAGCAAACCTCAGAAATTTGTGATGATCCCTGTGAATGGGAACATGACGGTAAGCATCCTTTAGGTCTATGGTCATCATGAACTGACCCTCTTGTACTAAAGGAAGAATGGAGCGTATCATTTAAACACTTTAGGTCTAGAATCGGTCTGAAAGTTCCCTCCTTTTTGGGAACAATGAACAGATTGGAATAAAACCCCAGACCTTGTTCTTGAACTGGAACAGGTACAGTTACTCCCAGGGAGGAGAGATCTGGAGAGAATGGAACGTATCATTTAAACACTTTAGGTCTAGAATCGGTCTGAAAGTTCCCTCCTTTTTGGGAACAATGAACAGATTGGAATAAAACCCCAGACCTTGTTCTTGAACTGGAACAGGTACAGTTACTCCCAGGGAGGAGAGATCTTGAACATTTCAATAACTCCCCTCTGTTTGTCTGGTCTGCAGATAATCTTGAAAGGTGGAAACTGCCCCTGGTAGGAAAAGTCTTGAATTCCAATTTGTAACCCTGTGAAACTATGTCTACAGCCCAAGGATCTGGGACCTCTCTTATCCAAGCTTGAGAGAACTGAGAAAGTCTGCCCCCACTAGATCCAATCCCATATTGGGGGAAATCCTTCATGCAGATTTAGAGTTAGCTGCAGGCTTCTTCAATTGCTTCCCCTTGTTCCAAGAGTGACTGGGTTTACAAGAGGCCTTGGATCGATCCTGCTTGGTAGACATAGCGGAAGACACCACTGAAGTTATGAAAGGAACAAAAATTACTCTGACGGCCTTTCATTCTATTTTTTCTATCTTGATGCAGAAAAGACCCTTTTCTACCCCTGATATCAGAAATAATTTCTGTTAGCCCTGGACCAAACAATGTCTTTCCGTTATAAGGAAGAGACAAAAGTTTGACCTTGGAAGAAACATCTGCTGACCAAGATTTCAACCACAAGGCTCTACAGCCTACCACAGCAAAGCTAGATGACTTAGCACTTAGTGTAAACACCTGCAAAATAGCATCTGAAATAAAGGAATTAGCCAGCTTTAATTCTGTCCTGAATCTCATCTAAAAGAGTCAAACCAGTAAGATGCAGCACTTGTCACGGTGGCAATACATACTGCAGGTTGCCATAAAAGACTTAGATGAACGTAAATTCTCTTTAAATAAACCTCCATATTTGTATCCATAGGATCTTTAAAAGAGCAACTATTCTCAATAGGAAAAGTTGTCCTCTTGGCTAGAGAAGAAATAGCCCCTTCTACTTAGAACCTATGTGCCATAACTCTACTATAGAGTCAGCAACCGGAAACATTTTCTTAAAAATAGGATATGGGGAAAAGTATACCCCTGCTTTCTCTTATTCCTAAGAAATAATGTCTTTAGCCTGGTCAAGGACCGGTAATACATTCTTAGAAGAAGCCACTTCAATATAATTATTAAGTTTACTAGACTTTTTAGGATTAACCACAACAGGAGTGTGTGAGTCATCCAAAGTGGCCAAAACCTTCTTTAACAAAACACGGAGGTGTTCAAGTTTAAATCTGAAGGAACTTCCTTCAGTTTCAGACAAAGGAGAAGCACTGTCCGAATCAGAAATTTTCCCTTCCAAAAGTTCTGAATCATCTTCCTCATCAGATTTAAGAGGAAGAATAATTTAAGAATTACAGGAATCAGAAACTTTGCTATCTGAGTTCCTTTTACTTTTACACTTCCCCTTTAACATAGGAAAATCTGCTTACAATGCAGATATCACAGAAGATACTTGTGCAGCAATTTCTGCTTTCACATTTGTTCCACTTGGAGCTATAGAGGAGCTGCAGGGCATTGCATGTGACACCATAGAGGCTTGGGAAATTTCAGGAGAAGGTTGTGGAATAATTTTAACAGTACCATCCTAAGAGACTTTAGGCTCAGCAATCAAAATTTTATCTTTACACTGCATGATCTTTTTAACACAAGAGGAAGAGAACTGCATAGGAGAAACAATCGTGTTTTCTAAACACAGAAGATAGACATTTAACTGAACATGATCTTGATCTGCATCAGACATAATCGCAAAACACTTAGCATAAACACCAAAATTCTGCAAAAGAAAAAAATATATATTTTATTATAATCCTTAAATTAATTCTTCTGCAGCTAGGGCATCCAAGTTTATTCTACAGAAAAAACTAGGCAATTATCACTCACAAAACTATCAGAAAATAAAAATAAATCCTCAGGAATCTCCACACTTCAGTCTTAACTGAGGTGCCTACCTGTCACCAACTCCGGAAGGACACAAAAATCAAACTGTCACTTTCTTCACCGGACTGATGCGATATACTGATAAGGTCATGTGACTGGCTGAAATTTAACTGTGCCACAGTGAGGCACGAAAAATCAAACACTGAACTACTTCCTGATAATACCATATAAGTATGCTAGAGGCTACGTTATAGCCTGAGAGAAAAAGAAAGTAAAAGCAAATACCCATTAACCCTTCTCTGTCTACCAGACCGTAACTCACAGAAAAATAAATTAAAACTTTTTTTTATGCTTCTCAAATTAAAAATAAGAGCCTTTAATTTTTAACCCTTTCAACTCTGAAAGGTTATACTGTCTCAGTCACAGAGTCCGGCTACATGCCCAATATATCATAACTAAGGATTAATTTGTCCCTTAATAATATTGCAGTGAGTCATGTAAGTGCAAAGTCTCCTCACCTGGAAGAAAAAAAGGTACTGTTTATCAGGTATGCAAGGGCACAAATCCTTACAGAGACCTGTGTGAAAGAAAAGACAGAGTCACCTACTCTGATTTTCTATAATAGGGCAGCACAGACGTTAGGAAACTCAGTAAAGCCCACCTTACAATTCCTAACCGCTTAAAAGACACCACTGCCCTTACTAAAAAACTAACATGGAGTATGACTAGACCCAAAAAAATCTTGCTTGTAGCAATAAAATCCAATTTTTATAAGACACCAGAAACTTCCCCTCCTCCATTGACAGAGGCAAAGAGAATGACTGGGGGTTGTGGGTAAGGGAGTGATACTTAACAGTTTAACTGTGGTGCCCTTTGCCTCCTCCTGCTTGCCAGGAGTGATATTCTCAACAGTAATTAATGATCCTGTGTAGGAAAGAATTTTTTTTTTTCTATGTGAAGAACATGAGTATTTCATGAATTTCTATTCAAAACACACAAAAAACCACATTAAAAAAGAAAAAAAATATCTTTCAAAGTATTTCACTGAAAAGAGCTCAAAAGTATATACAGGATATATATATACGTGTGTGTGTGTGTGTATGTGTGCACATACACATTTACACATATAAATACGTTGTTTTTATATATATATATACAGTATATATATATATATATATATATATATATATATATATTTCCGCTGTGTATCTGCACCCACAATTCAAAGATAGTCAGCAACCAGGGTGCTCAGTCAAAATTTCAATAAGTATCAACAAGTAGGGACTGCACTCACTGGATTCAGTTCAAATAATACCTTATTTATTCAATGGTGACGTTTCGGGGTAAGCAAACCCCTTCCTCAGACCAAACACAGTGCACAAGAAACAAAGTGACTTTAAACCCAAATAATCCCCTCCCATCTTACATTCCAAGAAATTGCGCCAAAACCGTATCCATGGAGACCAGGTAGTTACCTGGCAACCATGTTACACATACAATTTAAGGCATTCAAATAACGATTAGCAGCAATTCATAATATACAGTGAGCAACTAATATTATACCTAATCCGATATGATCATTCCACTAATCTCTAACTCACTGAGCAAAGGTTAAATGTCTATATTAAATGATAACATTTATTCTCTCTAGCACTAAATATGAAGCTCATCTTTGCAATAATTGCATTTAGCCACGCAAACTGTAACTATGTGTCTAAATAGCCTAACATTATCTGGTGCCGAATAATACACTGATTAGTGTGTAAACTTGAACATATAAGCTATGTTGTTGCAGAGGGGTTTATATATTTACTCAAATGATTTTACCTATATTGTATATGATTTGATATACTGAATTTTAAAGGTATATATTAAGCATGATGTCTTCACAGTTTTTATACACATAAGTGTTTACACACTGGTGTTTCTTTTTGTCTTATTAACAGTTAGGAAGTAATAATCACACCACTGTTATTTGAATGCCTTAAATTGTATGTTTTAACATGGTTGCCAGGTAACTACCTGGTCTCCATGGATACGGTTTTGGCGCAATTTCTTGGAATGTAAGATGGGAGGGGTTTATTTGGGTTTAAAGTCACTTTGTTTCTTGTGCACTGTGTTTGGTCTGAGGAAGGGGTTTGCTTACCCCGAAACGTCACCATTGAATAAATAAGGTATTATTTGAACTGAATCCAGTGAGTGCAGTCCCTACTTGTTGATAGATATATATATATATATATATATATATATATATATATATATATACAGGGAGTGCAGAATTATTAGGCAAGTTGTATTTTTGAGGATTAATTTTATTATTGAACAACAACCATGTTCTCAATGAACCCAAAAAACTCATTAATATCAAAGCTGAATAGTTTTGGAAGTAGTTTTTAGTTCGTTTTTAGTTATAGCTATTTTAGGGGGATATCTGTGTGTGCAGGTGACTATTACTGTGCATAATTATTAGGCAACTTAACAAAAAACAAATATATACCCATTTCAATTATTTATTTTTACCAGTGAAACCAATATAACATCTCAACATTCACAACATTCACAAATATACATTTCTGACATTCAAAAACAAAACAAAAACAAATCAGTGACCAATATAGCCACCTTTCTTTGCAAGGACACTCAAAAGCCTGCCATCCATGGATTCTGTCAGTGTTTTGATCTGTTCACCATCAACATTGCGTGCAGCAGCAACCACAGCCTCCCAGACACTGTTCAGAGAGGTGTACTGTTTTCACTCCTTGTAAATCTCACATTTGATGATGGACGACAGGTTCTCAATGGGGTTCAGATCAGGTGAACAAGGAGGCCATGTCATTAGATTTTAGGACTGGGAGTTGAGCTTGACTCCATTCTCAACCCGAAAAGGCCCCACAAGCTCATCTTTGATGATACCAGCCCAAACCAGTACTCCACCTCCACCTTGCTGGCGTCTGAGTCGGACTAGAGCTCTCTGCCCTTTACCAATCCAGCCACGGGCCCATCCATCTGGCCCATCAAGACTCACTCTCATTTCATCAGTCCATAAAACCTTAGAAAAATCAGTCTTGAGATATTTCTTGGCCCAGTCTTGACGTTTCAGCTTGTGTGTCTTGTTCAGTGGTGGTCGTCTTTCAGCCTTTCTTACCTTGGCCATGTCTCTGAGTATTGCACACCTTGTGCTTTTGGGCACTCCAGTGATGTTGCAGCTCTGAAATATGGCCAAACTGGTGGCAAGTGGCATCTTGGCAGCTGCACGCTTGACTTTTCTCAGTTCATGGGCAGTTATTTTGCGCCTTGGTTTTTCCACACGCTTCTTGCGACCCTGTTGACTATTTTGAATGAAACGCTTGATTGTTCGATGATCACGCTTCAGAAGCTTTGCAATTTTAAGAGTGCTGCATCCCTCTGCAAGATATCTCACTATTTTTGACTTTTCTGAGCCTGTCAAGTCCTTCTTTTGACCCATTTTGCCAAAGGAAAGGAAGTTGCCTAATAATTATGCACACCTGATATAGGGTGTTGATGTCATTAGACCACACCCCTTCTCATTACAGAGATGCACATCACCTAATATGCTTAATTGGTAGTAGGCTTTCAAGCCTATACAGCTTGGAGTAAGACAACATGCATAAAGAGGATGATGTGATCAAAATACTCATTTGCCTAATAATTCTGCACTCCCTGTATATATATATATATATATATATATATATATATATATATATATATATATATATATATATATACATTGGAGCCCTTTCTAGTCAAACCCTTTGCCATATACCATAAAACCCTTTTAAAAACCTTTTTTTATTAATATTAAGATGATAATTTTTGAATTTTTGTTATTAAAAATTTAATATATGTGTGTAAAACTTTTTTTTTATGTTTGTGATGTGTTTGTTTTCAACTATATTTTTAAGGCTTACAGTTTACTTCAGGTCTGAAGACGCAATAAATATTCTAGCGCAGTTTCAGCTTAAGCTTTTAGGCACTATAACTTCAACTTGTAATACTAGCACAAGTTAGCATGGTCATTATTTCCATTGAAAGTATAGGTTGCACTTGAGTGAAGTCGGCCATACTTGTAATATCAAAGTTGTTCGCTAAAGGCAGGATGATCAAGGGATATTAGTTATTGCATGCTCTATCGTTAGCGCACCACTTGTAATCTAGCCTTATGGCAATATGGGCAGTAATTGTATTTCCTTCATGAACCTTAAAAGCATTACATTGTAACTTTTAATTTAATTGTAAAATAATTTCAATAAATAGTCAAAAACATGCATATTTGGATAAGAATTGTATACTACTTATTATTTAATTTTATGAAAGATGTGGCATTCAAAACCTGTTTTTTAGTAATTTAACAATTATATATGCACAAGAAAAAAGGAAGGACTAATGATAATTATTCAAAAGTCAAAGAATGGCAAGGCCACGCCAATGCAACTTAATAACCAATCTTGTATTTATTGTGAGAACAAAAGTAACATATAACACTACACCATTTATTCCAAATGATTAGTAGATTCAGTTTGCTTAATAATCATGAATGAGGAAGCCCTTAGTGCAAACAGCACGCTCCCAAAACTGTTAAACTGAAAGTCCCTTTTGTAGTAGAATTAGGAGCACTTAGTGCAAATGCACGCTCCAAAAGGTAACAAGGGTATGTTATTTTGAACGGAAGGTGTCCATATCCAAATGCTTGAACACTCTTTTGTAAATATCTCAGTGCGGATCAATCCAAAGGAATTATACTTGTATGCAGAGGCTCATGAAATTATATAACACCACTTGCAAAAGTACCTTAAAACTTTATGATCCATCCACCGGTATGAGGTAAGCTGTTATCGCCACCAAATAGCACTTTTGTAGCTTCTCTTGAAACTTGCAAACCAAAGTTCCATAGCAAAGCTGTGCAAAGTGAGCAATAACGTCCAGGAGATCTTATTCCATTACAAAGTAAACACCTTATAACTTAGCTGCTTGTGACGTTTTCAGATTTGATACTTTAGTAGCAAAATATCACCAAGTGCAGTCTTCACCAAACAAATACCATGTGTGTAATGCCAGATGACGCATTTCACCTCTCCCACTTGGGGTTTGGCCAGGGCTTCGTCAGATAGCTGTCAGAGAGCCAAAACGGCTCTTTAATATTATCCGTTCATATTTAAATTATGCTTACTTCAAGCTATATCACATTCTTATTGGTGATTAGAAACACATTTAAAATATATGTTAAATGGACTAGTTACAAAGAAAGAGGCAACAGCATAGCAGCAATGTAATTTTAAACAAAAACAAAGTAATTTGTATTGCTACAGTTTCTGTTATGACTACAATAACTAATACTAGTCATTGTCTAATACTAGTCACAGAGAAAGAACAAAATACGCTTATCAAATACATTTTACGGATGTTTACTTATAAAAAACAGGCATATTCTATTTTTTCATGTAACCCCTTAGGGGCTAATGTCTGCAATCTATACATCCATTTAGATTCTTGTTGGAGAAGAATTTAATAGTCATTGAAAGTCCGGTGACTAGACACTTTGCAGCATGTCATGATGCCAATTACACCTGTTTAAAAGTGATAGGTATTGAGCACCCTAAACAAAAGAGAAGAGGTGGTAATTATGATAAAATTCTTCTCCAACAAGAAATGCGTCATCTGGCATTACACACATGGTGTTTGTTTGGTGGAGACTGCACTTGGTGATATTTCGCTAATAAAGTATCAAATCTGAAAACTTCACAAGCAGCTAAGTTATAAGGTGTTAACTTTGTAACAGAATAAGATCTCCTGGACGTTATGATGTGATACTTAGTAATCATTTGAAATAAATGGTGTTATATGTTACTTTTGTTCTCACAATAAATACAAGATTGGCTATTAATTTGCATTGGTGCGGCCTTGCCATTCTTTGACTTTTGAATAATTATCATTAGTCCTTCCTTTTTTCTTGTGCATATATACTTATTATTTAAAGCTACATTCAAATATTTTGGGCAGGGGTAAGAGGATACCTACCCTGCAAAAATAAGTTTTCACCCATCTCTCTGAAATAAAATTGTTCTCATATTCAAATTATTTTTTAGAAGGCTATAGAGGATTATAAGCCTTAGTTTTTATGTTTTGGGAAGTTGGACTGGGGGTGAATCATAAAGTGCTTGAGTTTATAAAATAATGACTTGCATGCTATTGTTTACCATATACACTATAGAAATTAAAATCAGAAAACACTAATCTATATTTTTGTTGGTTACCGTTTATAAATTGAGGTATATATCTAGATTATTTTTTTTCTGTCAGAGTATACTATACGTAATTTTTTTTTTTTTTTAATTTACAGTAAAATAACACAATCTAATGTTAAAGGGACAGTCAATTCCAAAATAAACTTTCAAGATTCAGATAGGGCATGCAATTTTAACCCCTTAGTGACCGACGACGTACGCCATACGTCCTGCAAAAAAATACAGTTAACGCCTGAGGACGTATGGCGTACGTTGTCGGCTAAACTGAACCCTGGAAGTGATCGAGATCGCTTCCAACCGCTCTTACAGTATTGCAGGGATGCCTCGATGTCGAGGCATCCCTGCAATACTGTTTACGAGTACCGGGACCGGATTGGTCACTCCCCCACGAGTGATCACTTCCGGTTTTGCTCCACGTGGAGCCCAGCAGTGCAGCAGAGCATCGGAAGCGATCAGACACGCTTCCGATGCTCTGCTTGTGTGCTAAGTGCCTCGGTGGGTTGAGGCACTTAGTTAGTTAGAAAATTAAAAAAAAACAAACAAAAAAAAAAAAAAAACGGCAGAAAATAAAAAACAGCCCTAAATAGCCCTCCCCCTTCACAGGGCATCCAAGATGGCGATGCCCAGTGCATCATGGGGCCTCTGGGGGTGTCCCTAGCCTGCCTCATCATAGGGGCAAGCTAGGGTCACCCAATCTGAGCCTCCCACCCATAAAAAAAATAAATAAAAAAATACCCCATTTGTCTGATCATGTCAATATTTGTAAATATTGACACTGATCAGTGTGGATCTCCCTCCCTCTTCTCACTTGCTATTTTGTTGGAGAGAGAGAGAGACCTGTATTTAGCAGAGAGAGCTATATTTATTATATTTGTTAAAAAAAATTGAGATCCAAAGGCTCTTTTCAGAGCCATTAACCCCTAGCTTGCCAGTGATCACTATAAATCACTGGCATTAGCATAGCTGCACTTTTTTTGCTGTCTGTGCATTTTTTTAGGGGTTAATTTTTTTGTTGTAATTTTTTTTTAAAAAGCCAAAGGCTCTTTTCAGAGCCATTTAGTTAATTTAATTTAATTTAATTAATTTAATTTAATTTCCAGAGTTATTAACCCCTAGCTTGCCAGTGATCGCTATAAATCACTGGCATTAGCACAGCTGCACTTTTTTTGCTGTCTGTGCATTTTTTAAGGGGTTAATTTTTTTGTTGTAATTTTTTAAAAAAAACCAAAGGCTCTTTTCATAGTCATTTAGATAATTTAATTTAATTACCAGAGTCATTAACCCCTAGCTTGCCAGTGATCTCTATAAATCACTGGCATTGCCGCTGAAGAGTGGGTAATGCCTCATCTCCAGAGGCCAGATATCCCACCTTTCACAGCAAATTCTGGAATAAATATAGATGTAGCAGGTTTTAGCCCCCAAGAGTTTTTGGAGGTGTTTCTGGGTGATGATGTATTGGGGAACATTGTCGCCCAAACTAATTTATATGCCCATCAGTACCGTGCTGCAAAGCCTGAAACATATTTGGCAAAGCAGCAATGGGCCCCCGTCGATGTGCCAGAATTTAAAAAATTCTGGGCATTGACTATGCTGATGGGCATCATAAAGAAACCCTCTGTTCACTCCTACTGGAGCAGTAGCCCCATCTGCTCTACCCCCATTTTCTCCCAGAGTATGTCGAGGCAGAGGTATGAAATGATTCTGCATTTCATGCACTTCAGCGACAACAGCCTGTGCCCCCCTAGGGAGCATCCCCAATTTGACAGGCTGTAAAAAGTCTGCCCCCTGATTACCCACTTTTCTGCCAGGTTTGCAGAGGCTTATACACCTGGAAGGAATATATGCATTGATGAATCCCTAATGAAGTATAAGGGAAGGCTGGGATTCAAGCAGTATATTCCTTCCAAGCGTTCCAGGTATGGGGTAAAGGTGTATAAGCTCTGTGAGAGCGACAGTGGGTATACTCAGGCCTTCCGGGTGTATGAGGGAAAGGATAGCCACCTTGACCCTCCAGGTTGCCCAGAACATATGGGAACCACTGGCAAGATTGTCTGGGACCTGATATTACCCCTAATGAACAAAGGGTACCACTTGTACTTAGACAATTTTTATACAAGCGTCCTTTTGTTCAAGCTACTGTATTGCTTTGATACAGTAGCTTGCGGTACAATTAAAAAGAACCACACAGGTTTCCCAGGACAACTTGTACGCACCCGACTACAAAGGGGGGAGACCTCAGCTTTGCGCCAAGAGGAGCTGTTTGCACTTAAGTACAGAGACAAGAAGGATGTATACCTTCTTACCACCATCCACAATGAGGGGACGGTGGTGGTCTCTGTACGTGGCAGAGCTGAGATCATAAGGAAGCCAGTGTGCATCAAGTCTTATAACCGGCATATGGGTGGGGTTGATCTAGCAGATCAGCTGCTGCAGCCTTACCTAATTATGCGGAAGACAAGGGCCTGGTACAAAAAGGTTGCAATTTACCTAATGCAGATTGCAACCCACAATGCTTTTTTGTTGTTCAAAAAAGCAAACCCCAGAATGAAACAGACTTTTTTACAGTTTCAGCTCCAGATCATTTCGGGGATTTTGTACCATGATGCACCTGCTCCCCGGGCGGTGATGGGAGAGAGCAGAGTTGGGGCTACCCATTTTATTTTTAAAATCCCCCCTACTGCCGCAAAGCAGAAACCACAAAAAAATGCAGAGTCTGTACCAAGATGGGGAAGAGAAGGGACACCATATATCACTGCCCTGATTGCCCTGGACAGCCTGCACTCTGCATTGGGGACTGTTTCAAGCGGTACCATACAATGGTCAATTTTTTTAAAATAAATACATTTGCAGTTTTTTGGTTATGTTTACTGTTTTTTGATTGTTTTTTTTTTACTTTTACTGTTCCAGATTTTTACATTTCACTACTTTTTTTCTAAAATTGGGGCTGTTTTTTTTTTTTCTTTAAAAACCCCTGTCAAACCTATGGATGGGGGACATAGGTGTTCTCAGGGTGCCTTGCAGAAAACAACCTAAAGTATTTTTTTGCAATAACTTACAACAGTCTCTCCTAAATCATAGTCAAAAAGCAGTGTGTGTGTAAAAATGAAAATTGAAAAATTACCACCATACATTTTCTCCATTTTTTTGGCTAAAACGGTTGCTTAAAAGACATCACAGCACACTATATACAATACCTTGGGATGTCAACTTTTGAAATATATGCACATTAATGGAAAACAAATAAATTGGGGTATGTAAAAAGACCCCCAAAAAAGACGATAGGCAAAGAAAATATGTTAAATGTGAAAAAAAATCACAAATGCATGTCAGACATTTGGCATTGCACCCCCAAAACAAGCCACCAAAACTATGCATAGGTGGTATCACTGTACTCAGGAGATATTGTTGGTGAACACATATTGGGGTCTTTTTTGGCAGTAACACATAACAGGAGCTAAGAATCCATGTCTAAAGTACAATGTGTGTGAAAATTAACACAAAAAAATGACTACCCAAAAGTTTGACAAAGACTGGTGGTTGAATTAGTGCATACAAAGTGTTAAAATACCAGCATTTAAAATACCCTAGGGTGTCTACTTTTTAAAAATATATGGTTTGATGGGATAAATTACATTGGTCGGCTTCAGAAATGTCCTAAATATTACATGGGGGCATGGGTAGTGAAAATTCCAAGTTGAAAAACTGGAATGCGCCCCCTAGAAATAAGGCCTTTTAGCCCCCTAGAACCCGACACACCAATACATGGGTGGTATCACTGTACTCAAGAGATATTGTTGAACACATATTGAGGTGGTTTTTGGCAGTAACACATAACAGGAACTGAAAATCCATGCCTAAAGTAGAATGTGTGTGAAAAATAACACAAAAAAAATGACTACCCAAAAGTTTGATAAAGACTGTTGGTTGAATTAGTGCATGGAAAGTGTTAAAATACCCGCATTTAAAATACCCTAGGGTGTCTTCTTTTCAAAAATATATGGTTTGATGGGGGTAAATTACATTGACTGGCTTCAGAACTGTCCCAAATAGAACATGGGTGCATGATGACAGATGTGAAAATTTCAAGTTGGAAAACTGGAATGTGTCCCCTACAAATAAGGCCTTTTAGCCCCCAGAGAAACCGACACACCTATACATAGGTGGTATCACTGTACTAAGGAGATGCTGCTGAAGACATATTGGGGTGTTATTTGGCAGTAACCCTTAACATTTTCAGTAAATGTATTCTTAAATTGCTATTTTGTCAAAAAAATAAACAAAAATAAAAATGTTCTCAAAATTTAGCATAGATTGGTGGTAAATTGGTTGCATGAAAAAAGTCAAAATACCCCAAGTTTAATACCTTAGGTTGTCTTCTTTTAAAAAATATATACATTTGAATGAATATTCAGGGATTCCTGACAGATATCAGTGTTCAAATGTAACTAGCGCTAATTTTGAAAAAAAGTGGTTTGGAAATAGCAAAGTGCTACTTGTACTTATTGCCCTATAACTTGCTAAAAAAGCAAAGAACATATAAACATTGGGTATTTCTAAACTCAGGAGAAAATTTAGAAACTATTTAGCATTGGTGTTTTATGGTGGTTGTAGATTTTGAGGGTCAAAGTTAGAAAAAGTGTGTTTTTTTTCATTTTTTCCTCATATTTTATATATATTTTTTTATATTAAATTATAAGATTTTATGAAAATAATGGTATTTTTAGAAATTCCATTTAATGGCGAGAAAAATGGTATATAATATGTTTGGGTACAGTAAATGAGTAAGAGAAAAATTACAGCTAAACACAAACACAGCAGAAATGCAAAAATAGCCTTGGTCCCAGACGGTCAACAAATGGAAAAGTGGTCCTGTCACTAAGGGGTTAAACAACTTTCCAATTTACTTTTGTCACCAATTTTACTTTGTTCTCTTGGTATTCTTAGTTGAAAGCTAAATTTAGGTAGGTTCATATGCTAAGTTCTTAGACCTTGAATGCCGCCTCTAATCTGAATGAATTTTGACAGTTATTAACAACTAGAGGGTGTTAGTTCATGTGTTTCATATAGATAACTTTGAGCTCACGCACATGGTTACCTAGGAGTCAGCACTGATTGCCTACAATGCAAATCTATCCAAATAACTGATATAAGGGGGCAGTTTGCAGAGGCTTATATACAAGGTATTTACAGAGGTAAAACATGTATTATTATAACTGTGCTGGTAATGCAAAACTAGAGAATGAGTAATAAAGGGATTATCTATCTTTTTATACAAATAACTTATGGTGTTGCCTGTTACCTTTAAATGCAATAAGTTGGAAAAAAATACCTTTAAAAACACTCAAACTGCAATTGTGGTTATGACTGGGTTTTTTTTCTCTTGAATTAGGATCTTATAAAGTACATAACATTTGTTTACTCTGTTCAATATAAACCTCTAAAAATACAATATATAAGTCAAAATGAATTGATCTCATAATTGACATTTTAAGCTGCTAATTGTCCCCTAATCAGTTTTCACACAATTCTATTGTCACATTCTGCTGATGGATTGCAGCCACTGAACATATTAAGGATGAATACCTAAAGGATGAATACCTAAAAATTGCTCTACTGTACATAATAATTTTTCCCATCTTCCAATATTAATTATAGTGAAGAACAACTGTATGAACTCTTAATTGCAAAATCCTGAATCATTCAGTAGTTAATAATACCTTCCTATGAATTTGAATGAAACCAAATCAGATAAAATGAGATTCCACTTAGAGGAAATTCAAAGATGGGAAATATAGTATTTTTTTCTAACTATTGCAGCATAATAACAAAACACATATACAAGAGAAAGGTAACATCATGGTTCTTGCATTCATTACTTCTAAGTTTATGTCATCACTATCCTTTAGTTACCATGAACACTATTATCAGCAAAGACATGTTTTATTCCAAGTGTGTGTCATCTTTCACGATAATGAGCGCCAAAAAATGCAAATAAATATCGATTTATGCAGAGGTCACAAAATGTGACAAGCAATCTGTTTAAAAGTTACTTAGAAGAACTAAGTTATAAAAAAGTAATTGGAAAGATGTCTGTAACCTTTCGGTAATGAATAGCAATAATAAATGGCTTTTGTGGTGTTCTACTGACCCTGTCAAAAAATCAAAGTGGTCTTTCCAGAACCAATTCATAGTTTTGATCCCTTTTGTAATCAAGAAATGTAGATGTTGCATCATCCATTAATCTACCTAGTCATCGATTGCATATGTGTTGTTATATTAAAAAAAAAATCTAATTCATTTCTATGTGACTCAAGCAGGTCATCAGAATAAAGATGAAACAATCTATCATCCGTGGACTCTTTAAGTTGTTTTTTATTCTATCTAGTGTTGCTTTAGTTAAACAGTTGCCACAGTCATGAAATTATTCATTAATTGAAGTCAAAGGATATGGAAACACAGAAGTGTTTCCATAAATACAGTAGGAGATAAGAACATTCTAACAGCAAAAGACAATTTTTTAAATTTTTTTAAAGGGACACTCAGGTTAAATTAAATTTTCATGATTCAGATAGAGCATGTAATTTTAAACAACTTTCCAATTTGCTTCCATTAAAAAAACTGTGCACAGTCTTTTATATATACAATTTTTGAGTCACCAGATCCTACTGAGCATGTGCAAGAATTCACAGACTATACGTATATGCATTTGTGATTGGCTGATTGCTATCACATGGTACAAGGGGAGTGGAAATATAAATAACTGAAATTTGTTATAAAAAAATCTACTACTCATTTGAAGTTCAGACTAAGTGCTATTGCATTGTCTTGTTATCTTGCATTTGTTGATTATGCAAATCTAATGTGTTGACTGGTCCTTTAAGTAACACACAAATTTAATGTTGCTATTTGTATTATCAACACCAATATTGTTGATATAAAAAAACCTGAAATATCCATAGGGTTAGTTTATACTTCCATGTGCGCATGCAAGAAATAAAAAATATACCTCACAAAAAAATTGTGTAGAGACAGCCATGCCTATCTAGCAAAAATGTCAATAAAAAAAGTTATATGCATTTAACTTATTTAGCACACTCTTTATGCTACATAGTCAATCTGCCACAAAGCTGTTGCTACCTATGCCGCCCATAAGTTCACCTCGCACATCGTGTGAATCACATAAACCACACAGATCAGATACTGCTGTAAACCGACAACATTCAGAAATGTGCGGAAATAGACATTTCTGGAGTTGCCAGTGACTTACGGCAGTATATGATCTGCCGACACCTAAGTAAAAAACAAAAAAAAGTTTAATTGCACGTAAAAGTCTAACCCGCCTCCCAAAAATGAACCAGACTCATCAAAACCCCTATATCCACCATCCCCCCACATTGCAACTAATAATAAATGTATTAACCTCTAAACCGCCATCCCCCACAACGCAATATACCTAATAAAGGGATTAACCGCTAATCCACCAACCCCCACATCGCAAAGTACCTAATAAATGTTTTAACCCCTAATCCGCCATCCCCCCACATCGCAAATTACCTAATAAATGCATTAACCCCTAATCCGCCACCCTCACATCGCAAAATACCTAATCAACCTATTAACCACTAATTCCCCCCCCCCCCCACATGCAATCTACATAATGAACCTATTAAACTCTAAACTGCCATCCCCACATAATGTAAAGTATTAATCTAATCACTAAACCCCCTAACCTAACACCCCCTAAATTAACCACAATTCCATAAAACATACTATTTACCTAAAAAATAAATTAAAATTTACCAAAATAAAAAAAATCCTAACTTAAAATTAAAATAGTAAATCCTAACATTACATTTTAAAAAAAAACTAAGATTAAATTAAAATAAAACATCTAAGATTACAACAAATAAAAACATCTAAAATTACAGAAAAAAATAAACAAAATTATTTTTACCTAATCTAATACCCCTATAAAAACAAAAAAGCCACACCAAAATAAAAACACCCCCTAATCTAAGACTGACCTACCAATAGCCCTTAAAGGGACATTATACACTCCTTTTTTATTTGCATAAATGTTTTGTAGATGATCTATTTATATAGCCCATAAAGTTGTTTTTTTTAAAATGTATAGTTTTGCTTATTTTTTAAATAACATTGCTCTGATTTTCAGACTCCTAACCAAGCCCCAAAGTTTTATGAGCATACCGTCAGATACCTACTCCAGCTTGCTCCTGTTTGTGTAAAGGGTTTTTTCATATGCAAAAGAAGGGGGAGGGGGGAGTGTCTTGTTTCCCACTTGCATTGGGCTTTCAAGCTACCTTTTCAACAGAGCTAAACTGAGAGCTTCTAAGTAAGTTTTTAAACCGTTTTATACTGGATTTTTATATAATTATCTGTGCATCTTATTCTTTATAGTAGTGTCTATTACATGCAGTTATATGAAAATTAGTGTATACTGTCCTTTTAAAAGGGCCTTGTGTAGGGTATTGCCCTAAGTTTAACAGCTCTTTTACTTAAAAACTACAAATTACCCCCTAAAAAAAAAGTTTGTCTACTAGTAAATGTATAGTTAGTCCAATAAAAAAGCTAAATGCACTAATCTTGTTAAATGACTGGACTAACACGGCTACTTCAATTATAAGTACACTTGAGTAGTTCTGGAGTTTTTTTATTAAAGAGACTGTAATCTAAGAGTTTCCCTTTTATATGCTCTCAATTACTTTTAACAACAGCTTACAGTTCCCTTGCAAGGAATTGCAAACAATACACAGTACCTAAAGTAGCAATTTCCAAAGATCTAATATTCTGTGGCTGGTATAAGGAATAATTGACAACATAAAAGGGAGGAAAAAGTTACAATACACAACTTTAAATAAAAAGATTTGCTTAAAAACATATATATTCTGAAAAGAACACAAAAGTTACAATTATTTGTTAATGTAAAACACACACTGTTAAACATCTTTATAAAAAAAAAAAAAACTAAGGTAACAGTTTACACATATTCAAATGTTACCATATGCATTTCCCCTGGTTGTTGTATCTCCTATGTTATCTGTGGAATTAGTTTTCTTGTATATTCTAATTTACTCGTATTATCAATGTTTCTTCATTCTCTTGCTATCTTTATTTGAAAAGCAGGAATGTAAAGCTTAGGAGCCAGCCCGCTTTTTGTTTAGCACCTGGGTTATGCTTGCTGATTGGTGGCTAAATGTAGCCACCAATAAGAAACTGGTATCCAGGGTGCTGAACCTAAAATAGGAAGGATCCAAAGCTTTACATTCCTGCTTTTAAAATAAAGATGGCAAGAGAACAAAGAAAAATGTATTTAAGGAGCTCTCATCCTATTGGCTGATTTGAATATTTCAGCCAATATGAATGCAAGGTATTCAAAATATAAAAGGGGTACCTTGCATTCAATCTTCAGTGTGTGGTGGAGATCGCATGAAGAGGAGCCTCCACACCGCTGAGGACCGCCGCCGCTGAAAAGGACCACCGCTCCAGATCCGCGCATCGGGGAAGACCGCTCTGCACCTCCGGGAAGAATATAGAAGATGGTCCCGTGATGGATGAAGATGTCGCCGCCTGCATGAAGACTTGTCACCACCTGGATGAAAATGAATGTCCGGACTTCAGGAACTGTGAGAACATTTTTTGGGGGTTAGTGTTAGGTATTATTTTATTTTTGTTTGTTTTTTATTTAGATTAGGGCTTTTTATTTTTTTTATGGGCAGCAAAAGAGCTGATTGCCCCTTTAAGGGCAATGTCCATACAAATGCCCCTTTAGGGGCAATGGTAGCTTAGTTTTTTTTAAAAAAAATTATTTTGGGGGGTTGGTTCGGTGGGGGGTTTTACTGTTAGGGGGTACTTTGTAAAAAAAAATATGTAAAAGAGCTGATTGCTTCAGGGCAATGTCCTACAAAAGGCCCTTTTAAGGGCTTTTGGTAGTGTTAGATTAGGGGGTGTTTTTATTTTGGGGTGTTTTTTTGTTTTTATAGGGGTATTAGATTAGGTTTAATTTGTATTATTTTGGATAATTTCGTTTATTATTTTTTGTAATCTTAGATTTTCTTTATTTTTGGTAATATTAGTGGGAGTTTTTTGTAATGTTTCGGCGAGATTACGAGTTTTGCGTTAGCTTTAAAAAGCAGAGTTGGGAGGTCCCAACGCTGCTTTTTATCTAACGCTGGTATTACAAGTTTTGCAGGTAGAGGCTCACCGCTCACTTTTCTTCCGCGACTCGAGGCTACCGCAAATCCCCTTACGTCAATTGCATATCCAATCTTTTTAATGGGATTTACCTAACGCTGTTATTACAAGTCTTGGAAGAAGTGAGCGGTACAGCCTCTACCTCCAAGACTCCTACCGCATTTAAAAGTCAGTAGTTTTATGGGCTTAGGCCGGAACATAAAGCTCTTAACTAAAATGCTAAAAAGTACACTAACACCCATAAACTACCTATTAACCTCTAAACCGAGGCCCCCCCACATCGCAAACACTAAAATAAATATTTTTAACCCCTAATCTGCCGACCAGACATTGCCGCCACCTACATTATACCTATGAACCCCTAATCTGCTGCTCCTAATATCGCCAACACCTACATTATATTTATTAACCCCTAATCTGCTGCCCCAACGTTGCCGCCACCTACCTACACTTATTAACCCCTAATCTGCCGACCGGACATCTCCGCCACTATAATAAATGTATTAACCCCTAAACCGCCGCACTCCCACCTCGCAAACTCTATAGTTAATTTTATCAACCCCTAATCTGCCACCCCCAACGTCGCCGCCACCTACCTACAATTATTAACCCCTAATCTCCCGCCCCAACATCCCCGCTACTATAATAAAGTTATTAACCCCTAAACCTAAGTCTAACCCTAACCCTAACACCCCCTAACTTAAATATAATTTAAATAAATCTAGATAAAATTACTATAATTAAATAAATTAATCCTATTTAAAACTAAATACTTACCTATAAAATAAACCCTAAGATAGCTACAATATAATTAATAATTACATTGTAGCTATTTTAGGATTTATATTTATTTTACAGGCAACTTTGTATTTATTTTAACTAGGTAAAATAGCTATTAAATAGTTAATAACTATTTAATAGCTACCTAGTTAAAATAACTACAAAATTACCTGTAAAATAAATCCTAACCTAAGTTACAAATACACCTAACACTACACTATCAATAAATTAATTAAATAAATTAACTACAATTATCTAAAATAAAATACAATTAAATAAATTAAACTAAATTACAAAAAATAAAAAAAATATTACAAGAAATTTAATCTAATTACACCTAATTTTAGCCCCCTAATAAAATAAAAAAGCCCCCCAAAATAATAAAAATCCCTATCCTAAACTAAATTACAAATTAATCAGCTCTTTTACCAACCCTTAAAAGGGCTTTTTGCGGGGCATTTCCCCAAAGTAATCAGCTCTTTTACCTGTAAAAAAAAGAAATACAATACCCCCCAACATTACAACCCACCACCCTACTCTAAAACCCAGCTGATCCCCCCTTAAAAAAACCTAACACTACCCCATTGAAGATCACCCTACCTTTAGCCGTGTTCACCCAGCCGGGCACCGATGGGCCAGAAGAGGACATCCGGGCCAGCAGAAGTCTTCATCCTATCCGGGCAGAAGAGGACATCCAGACTGGCAGAAATCTTCATCCAGGCGGCATCTTCTATCTTCATCCTTCCGTAGTGGAGCGGAGCCATCTTCTATCCAGCCAATGCGGAGCCATCCTCTTCAACCGAAGTCCTAACGAAGAATGAAGGTTCCTTTAAATGACGTCATCCAAGATGGCGTCCCTCGAATTCCGATTGGCTGATAGGATTCTATCAGCCAATAGGAATTAAGGTAGGAAAAATCTGATTGGTTGATGCTATCAGCCAATCGTATTGAAGTTCAATCCGATTGGGTGATTCAAAGGATTCTATCAGCCAATAGGAATTAAGGTAGGAAAAATCTGATTGGTTGATGCGATCAGCCAATCGGATTGAAGTTCAATCCGATTGGCTGATTAAATCAACCAATCAGATTTTTCCTACCTTAATTCCTATTGGCTGATAGAATCCTATCAGCCAATCGGAATTCGAGGGATGCCATCTTGGATGACGTCATTTAAAGGAACCTTCATTCTTCGTTAGGACTTTGATTGAAGAGGATGGCTCCGCATCGGCTGGATAGAAGATGGCTCTGCTCCGCTCCGGAAGGATGAAGATAGAAGATGCCGCCTGGATGAAGATGTCTGCCGGTCTGGATGTCCTCTTCTGCCCTGATAGGATGAAGACTTCTGCCGGTCCGGATGTCCTCTTCTGCCCCATCGCTGCCCGGCTCGGTGAACACGGCTCAAGTTAGGGTGATCTTCAATGGGGTAGTGTTAGGTTTTTTAAAGGGGGGATCAGGTGGGTTTTAGAGTAGGGGTGTGTGGGTGGTGGGTTGTAATGTTGGGGGGGTATTGTATTTCTTTTTTTTACAGGTAAAATAGCTGATTACTTTGGGGCAATGCCCCGCAAAAAGCCCTTTTAAGGGCTGGTAAAAGAGCTGATTACTTTGAAATTTAGTTTAGGATAGGGATTTTTATAATTTCGGGGAGCTTTTTTATTTTATTAGGGGGCTTAAATTAGGTGTAATTAGATTAAATTTCTTGTAATATTTTTTTATTTTTTGTAATTTAGTGGCCTAGATTTGGAGTTTGGCGTTAGCCGTGAAAACCAGCGTCAGAGGCTCCTAACGCTGGTTTTAGGCTACCGCCGGTATTTGGAGTCACTCAAAAACGCTCACTTTTCAGCCGCGACTTTTCCATACCGCAGATCCCCTTACGTCAATTGCATATCCTATCTTTTCAATGGGATTTTTCAAACTCCGGTATTTAGAGTCGTGTCTGAAGTGAGCGTTAGACATCTAACGACAAAACTCCAGCCGCAGGAAAAAGTCAGTAGTTAAGAGCTTTCTGGGCTAACGCCGGTTTATAAAGCTCTTAACTACTGTACTCTAAAGTACACTAACACCCATAAACTACCTATGTACCCCTAAACCGAGGTCCCCCCACATCGCCACCACTATATTTAAATTTTTTAACCCCTAATCTTCCGCTCCGTACACTGCCGCCAACTACGTTATCCCTATGTACCCCTAATCTGCTGCCCCTAACAACGCCGACCCCTATATTATATTTATTAACCCCTAACCTGCCCCCCACAACGTCGCAGCCAGCTACCTACAATAATTAACCCCTAATCTGCCCCCCTCAACGTCGCCTCCACCTGCCTACACTTATTAACCCCTAATCTGCCGAGCGGACCGCACAGCTATTATTATAAAGTTATTAACCCCTAATCTGCCTCACTAACCCTATAATAAATAGTATTAACCCCTAATCTGCCCTCCCTAACATCGCCGACACCTAACTTCAAACAATAACCCCTAATCTGCCGACTGGAGCTCACCGCTATTCTAATAAATGTATTAACCCCTAAAGCTAAGTCTAACCCTAACACTAACACCCCCCTAAGTTAAATATAATTTACATCTAATGAAATTAATTAACTCTTATTAAATAAATTATTCCTATTTAAAGCTAAATACTTACCTGTAAAATAAACCCTTATAATTATATTATAGCTATTTTAGGATTAATATTTATTTTACAGGTAACTTTGTATTTATTTTAACCAGGTACAATAGCTATTAAATAGTTAAGAACTATTTAATAGCTAAAATAGTTAAAATAATTACAAAATTACCTGTAAAATAAATCCTAACCTAAGTTACAATTAAACCTAACACTACACTATCAATAAATTAATTAAATAAACTACCTACAATTACCTACAATTAACCTAACACTACACTATCAATAAATTAATTAAATACAATTCCTACAAATAAATACAATTAAATAAACTAGCTAAAGTACAAAAAATAAAAAAGAACTAAGTTACAAAAAATAAAAAAATATTTACAAACATAAGAAAAATATTACAACAATTTTAAACTAATTACACCTACTCTAAGCCCCCTAATAAAATAACAAAGCCCCCCAAAATAAAAAAAATGCCCTACCCTATTCTAAATTACTAAAGTTCAAAGCTCTTTTACCTTACCAGCCCTGAACAGGGCCCTTTGCGGGGCATGCCCCAAAGAATTCAGCTATTTTGCCTGTAAAAAAAACATACAATACCCCCCCAACATTACAACCCACCACCCACATACCCCTAATCTAACCCAAACCCCCCTTAAATAAACCTAACACTAAGCCCCTGAAGATCATCCTACCTTGTCTTCACCTCACCGGGTATCACACCGATCCATCCAAAAGAGCTCCTCCGATGTCCTGATCCAAGCCCAAGTGGGGGGCTGAAGAGGTCCATGATCCGGCTGAAGTCTTCATCCAAGCAGGAGCTGAAGAGGTCCATGATCCGGATGAAGTCTTCATCCAAGCGGGAGCTGAAGAGGTCCATGATCCGGATGAAGTCTTCTATCAACGGCATCTTCAATCTTCTTTCTTCCGGATCCATCTTGCAGACCTCCGACGCGGAACATCCTCTTCTCCCGACGCCTACTAGCCGAATGATGGTTCCTTTAAGGGACGTCATCCAAGATGGCGTCCCTCGAATTCCGATTGGCTGATAGGATTCTATCAGCCAATCAGAATTAAGGTAGGAATATTCTGATTGGCTGATGGAATCAGCCAATCAGAATCAAGTTCAATCCGATTGGCTGATCCAATCAGCCAATCATATTGAGCTCGCATTCTATTGGCTGTTTATTGTAGTTATTTGTAGGTATTGTATTTAATTAATTTAATGATAGTATATTGTTAAGTTTAATTGTAACTTAGGTTAGGATTTATTTTACAGGTAATTTTGTAATTATTTTAACTAGGTAGCTATTAAATAGTTCTTAACTATTTAATAGCTATTGTACCTGGTTAAAATAATTACAAAGTTGCCTGTAAAATAAATATTAATCCTAAAATAGCTATAATATAATTATAATTTATATTGTAGCTATATTAGGATTTATTTTACAGGTAAGTATTTAGCTTTAAATAGGAATAATTTATTTAATAAGAGATAATTAATTTCGTTAGATGTAAATTATATTTAATTTAGGGGGGTGTTAGTGTTAGGGTTAGACTTAGCTTTAGGGTTTAATACATTTATTAGAATAGCGGTGAGCTCCAGTCGGCAGATTAGGGGTTAATAATTGAAGTTAGGTGTCGGCGATGTTAGGGAGGGCAGATTAGGGGTTAATACTATTTATTATAGGGTTAGTGAGGCGGATTAGGGGTTAATAACTTTATTATAGTAGCGCTCAGGTCCGGTCGGCAGATTAGGGGTTAATAAGTGTAGGCAGGTTGAGGCGATGTTGTGGGGGGCAGATTAGGGGTTAATAAATATAATATAGGGGTCGGCGATGTTAGGGCAGCAGATTTGGGGTACATAGGGATAATGTAAGTAGCGGCGGTTTACGGATCGGCAGATTAGGGGTTAATAATAATATGCAGGGGTCAGCGATAGCGGGGGCGGCAGATTAGGGGTTAATAAGTGTAAGGTTAGGGGTGTTTAGACTCGGGGTACATGTTAGGGTGTTAGGTGCAGACGTAGGAAGTGTTTCCGCATAGCAAACAATGGGGCTGCGTTAGGAGCTGAACGCGGCTTTTTGCAAGTGTTAGGTTTTTTTTCAGCTCAAACAGCCCCATTGTTTCCTATGGGAGAATCGTGCACGAGCACGTTTTTGAGGCTGGCCGCTTGCGTAAGCAACTCTGGTATCGAGAGTTGAAGCTGCGTTAAAAATGCTCTACACTCCTTTTTTGGAGCCTAACGCAGCCTTTATGTGGACTCTCAATACCAGATTTATTTTTATTGTGCGGCCAGATAAAAGCGGGTGTTAGATTTTCAGGTCGTTACCGACAAAACTCCAAATCTAGCCGAGTGTTTGGTTTTTTGTAATATAGTTTAGTTTATTTAATTGTATTTTATTTTAGATAATTGTAGTTAATTTATTTAATGTATTTATTAATAGTGTAGTGTTAGGTGTATTTGTAACTTAGGTGAGGATTTATTTTACAGGTAATTTTGTAGTTATTTTAACTATTTTTCCGGATTAGTCCTGGTGCGTGCGGGCGCGTGTACGAGGGCGGGGCTGCGTGCGCGCGTATGTGCGCGCGCCCGAGCATGCCCGATCTTAACATAGCTCATAAACAGTCCGGTTGTGGTGGGAGCGGGAGGTTATTCGTGGTGGGAGCGGGAGGTGATCCGTGGTGGGAGCGGGTGATGGGGGTTTAATTTTTATTTATAAAAAGGATCTGGGAGAGGGGGGTGGGGGGTATTGAAGGGGGGCCAGCTACACTACAGAAAAAAAATATATAAAAAAAAAATGCACTAAAGTTTGAAAAGTGGGTACTGGCAGACAGCTGCCAGTACCCAAAATGGCACCAAATAGTGAGAGGGGGCAGATTAGAGAGCTGTATGGGGGGGCTCAGGGAGGTTGGGTGCTATGGGGGGCTCCTACACAGCAGCATATGTAAATATGCTGGGAAATTCTTTTTAAAAATTAAAAGAGAGCTTTTATTTTAGTACTGGCAGACTTTCTGCCAGTTCTTAAGATGGTGGGGACAATTTTGGGGGGAGGGAGGGAGGGAAGAGAACTGTTTGGGAGGGATCAGGGGGTGGGATGTGTCAGGTGGGAGGCTGATCTCTACACTAAAGCTAAAATTAACCCTGCAAGCTCCCTACAAGCTACCTAATTAACCCCTTCACTGCTAGACAAAATACACGTGTGATGCGCAGTGGCATTTTGCCGCCTTGTAATTACCAAAAAGAAACTCCAAAGCCATATATGTCTGCTATTTCTGAACAAAGGGGATCCCAGAGAAGCATTTACAACCATGTGTGCCATAATTGCACAAGCTGTTAGTAAATAATTTCAGTGAGAAACCTAAAATTGTGAAACATTTTACAATTTTTTTAATTTGATGGCATTTGGCGGTGAAATGTTGGCATGAAATATACCAAGATGGGCCTTGATCAATACTTGAGGTTGTCTACTACACTACACTAAAGCTAAAATTAACCCTAGAAGTTCCCTTCATGCTCCCTAATTAACCCCTTCACTGCTGGGCATAATACACGTGTGGTGTGCAGTGGTATTTAGCGGCCTTCTAATTACCAAAAAGCAACGCCAAAGCCATATATGTCTGTTATTTCTGAACAAAGGGGATCCCATAGAAGCATTTACAACCATATATGCCATAATTGCACAAGTTGTTTGTAAATAATTTCAGTGACAAACCTAAAGTTTGTGAAAAAAATTGTGAAAAAGTGAACATTTTTTTTATTTGATCGCTTTTGGCGGTGAAATGGTGGCTTGAAATATACCAAAATGGGCCTAGATAAATACTTTGGGATGTCTTCTAAAAAAAATATATATACACGTCAAGGGATATTCAAGAATTCCTGAAAGATATCAGTGTTCCAATATAACTAGCGCTAATTTTGAAAAGTGGTTTGGAAATAGCCAAGTGCTTCTTGTACTTATTGCCCTATAACTTGCAAAAAAAGCAAAGATCATGTAAACATTGGGTATTTCTAAACTCAGGACAAAATTTAGAAACTATTTAGCATGGGTGTTTTTTGGTGGTTGTAGATGTGTAACAGATTTTGGGGGCCAAAGTTAGAAAAAGTTTGTTTTTTTCAATTTTTTTCCTCATATTTTATCATTTTTTTTAAAGTAAATTATAAGATATGATGAAAATAATAATAATAATAAATGGTATCTTTAGAAAGTCCATTTAATGGCGAGAAAAACGGTATATAATTTGTGTGGGTACAATAAATGAGTAAGAAGAAAATTACAGCTAAACACAAACACCGCAGAAATGTAAAAATAGCCCTGGTCCTTAAGGGAAAGAAATTGAAAAATGGCCTTGGTCCTTAAGGGGTTAAAGTGGCGGCGATGTCCGGTCAGCAGATTAGGGGTTAATAATTGTAGGTAGGTGGCGGCGACGTTGGGGGGGGAATATTAGGGGTTAATAAATATAATATAGGTGTCGGCGATGTTAGGGGCAGCAGATTAGGGGTTCATAGGGATAATGTAGGTGGCGGCGGTGTCCAGAGCGGCAGATTAGGGGTTAATAATATAATGTAGGTGGGGGCAATGTCGGGGGCGTCAGATTAGGGGTTAATAAGTGTAATATTAGGGGTGTTTAGACTCTGGGTTCATGTTAGGGTGTTAGGTGTAAACGTAAATTTTCTTTCCCCATAGGAAACAATGGGGCTGCGTTAGAAGCTGGATGCTGCTTTTTTGCAGGTGTTAGTTTTTTCCAGCCAACTCAGCCCCATTGTTTCCTATGGGGAAATCGTGCACGAGCACGTTTTAGCCATCTTACCGCTGATTTAAGCAACGCTGGTATTACAGTGAGAAGTGGAGCTAAATTTGCTTTTCTGAGGCTAACTCAGTCATTCAGAAAACTTGTAATACCAGCGTTGTCTTAAGTGAGCGGTGGAAAAAAAAAGGCTCGTTAGCACCGCAGGTCTTTACCGACAAAACTCGTAATCTGGCAGTTAGTTTTTTTAATTTATTCGTAGTGTTAGGATTTTTTATTTTTGTAACTTAGGGTTTTTATTTTTCATTCATTTTAGTTTTTTAAAATACTTATATTAAGTTTATTTATAGTTTAAGCTTAGTTTTTTTTATTTCACAGATACATTTTTTTATTTAATGGTAGTTATATAGTAACTTTAATTTAAATTTAGGGGGTGTTAGATTTAGGGGTTAATAGTTTAATTGAGTGAGTTGCGATGTGGAGGCAGGCAGTTTAGGGGTCAATAGTTTTAGTTTAGCATTTGTGATGTGGGGGGCCAGTGGTTTAGGAGTTAATAGTTTAATTTAGTAGTTGGGGATGTGGTGGGTCGGCGGTTTAGGAATTAATAGGTTTATTGTTGTGTTGGCGATGTGGGGGGTCAGCGGTTTAGGGGTTAATACCTTTATTTAGGTGTTAGCGATGCGGGTGGATGTCAGATTAGGGGTTAATGATTTTAATTAGTGTCTGCGATGTCGGGGGGTGGTAGATTAACGGTATTAATTAGACTAGGGGTTTATGTTAGGGGTTTTTACATAACTTTCTTGTCCCCATAGAAATCAATAGGGATTGTGTTATAGCGATTGCCATTCTGCAATCGCAGGTGTTAGTTTTTTTCTAACACATTCTCTCCATTGATGTCTATGGGGGAAAACATGCACAAGCACGTTAAGTCAGATCTTGGCTTTGTGCGGTAATGGAACTTAACGCACCATATCGCACAACAAAAGAAGGTTTCTCTGTAACTTGTAATGGCAGTGCTATGGAAAGTGTGATACCACTAAATATTTAGCGTTGTTTACACACCTGGATTAGTGCACAATATGTAATCTTGGTGATTGTAAATTAATATGATTTTTTAATTTACTCAATATTCTCCTCTTTGTCAGGGAACAGGGAATATCCTCCACCTCTTGTTCTATATGCTATTTTTATATTGTCGCAGGACCTAAAATCAATTTGTATTATTAAATACTTTGACTCTTTATTTAAATCTTTTTATTAAGGTTATTCCAGAGAAAAGAAAAACAAGATTACACAATTTGTCAATATCATATACAGTGAGTACATCAATAGTTTTGTTGGTGCAAGCTAATGTAATATACTAAAGGAAAACAAGCAAAATTGTAAAGCATCTGAAAATCAGAGTAGTACTTTGGCATAAATGTACAATGTGAATGGAACCTCATTTTTAATTATTTTTAGGGATATACAGTATGTGCCTCCATAGCTTCAAAGGGCCACTCATGGGCCCATAAAAACTTAACTGACTCATAGGAGGAATTATAATATTGGGGATCTTCAAGGGTGCTCAGGGGACCACTTTTGGGCCTCAAACTAGACAAACCTACATTTTATACTTAACTGAAATCAAAAGGAATGCAACCAAGGATCTCCCAGTACATATACATCAATAATAGCACAGGAGATGCTTCAAACCAGGAGGCACAGTCCCTTCAAAGGGGCTAAAGTTGTATAGAGGGACTATATGGGGGGACTTAAAGAGTTACAACCGAATACCTATGATATTAAGTAATCCTTTAGAGTTGTAAAAATACAGTATTGTACTAATGCACGTTAGGTAAAAACTAAATGAATAGAAATGGTGTATTTACTTACATTGTTATGGTATTGAGCTAGAATCAACCATACACTTATCAGAATAATAGAGGGCAGTCCCAGTGTGGAAATACAATATTGAAAATGCCAGTGGTAGGAAGGTGACTTATTAATTTATAGCTGGCGCAATAATGAACCTCACATATTAATCTACACAGGCAGTAATATCTAAACATATGGATGAAATGCAATGATATTTACATACTAACAGAGGGTGAGCTCAAAACTAAATTATCTGAGTTGTCTCCATAGTCCACAACACTGACTAAGACTAGCAGTTGTCCAATAAGTAGAACATTCTTATTCAGAGTCACTGACCATATTGAAAATTCTAATATTGGGCAAACCTCACAATGGTACCTACAGAGGTGATCATTCCTGAGGTGTTCTTTGTTCCCAAAGAGGAAATCATGGCTGGCCCAGCGCAACCACCGCACGCTCCAGCTGCACATCCTCAAAGTCAGCGGACCAGCCTGATCGCCGGCAAGAGGCCGAGTCATGAGTAGTTGGTGACCCCTCGCGGTTTGACAGGGCCGCATGTACACTGCAGGATCCCTTCTTGTAGACTCAGCTGCGGCGATCTGATCGCACAGCAACAGACCCGGCTCCCTCATGGTAAATTTCCGGAACGGGGCATGGCACTCCTGGATCGCCACACCACTGTGGAGCGGCACAGAGGCCGCTGGGCATCCGCTCAAGTGCTCCGGATCATCGGCACAGCAGGAGGTAAGCACTGCATGGGATACTTTGTTCTCTGCAACACCATCCAATTTTCCTTCCATAACGAGCAAAGGTATGGGTCTCCTGCGTGTGGTTGCCTGGAAGGGTGCTAGATGGACATCCGGCTCTGTAGCTTCATCGCTCTCACAAGGTTTACCGGCAGAAGAGGTTGGTGATACACTCAAAGTGAAAGTTTCAGGAGGGGGCCGGAGTATATTTCTAAGAGCGCTTGAGAAGACCTCTTGATAGTAGGAGAGCAAGTTGCTGAACTCTCCGATAAAATGCGCATCCTCCATGCTAGATACATCCATGTTAGGGGACACTTAGTAGCAATCAGCTGAGTGTTCAGGGAATTGATGCTATTGATAGTTATGACTAGTTAGTGAGATAAAGTTCTTGAAGATCTTTATGTTAAGTTTTTGCAACGAAACCACGGCATTGCGTGACGGCAGAGCCCTAAGGAATCTCTACCAGTGATGTGCAGTCACTAGAGGCAGGTGAGGCAGTGCTTCACCTCTCATATGGGCAAAAATATATATTTTTTTATTGGCTTTAAAAAAAAAATTGTAATTTTTTTTCCCCAGCATTTTTTTCTCTCACAGCTATATGTTGTGCAATGAAGAGGCACAAGCAGGTCTGCCCACCATTACACAACATGCTGCGCCATCTACTGGATGCAAGTGGTTAAGATCATTGCATGGCCCATTAACTGCTTATTTGAGGCAGTTCTATTTGGGCTGAACCAATACAGCGAGAGGCATTAGTAAGTGGAACATAGGGTTGGGGCTGGATGTTAAATCATATAAAACAAAACAAAAACGGAAAAAAACAACTTTCATATATTTTGTTGCTGTCCTGTGAACCTGCTAGCTTTGCTAAAGTGAAAAAGAGAGTTCTGTTCTTCCCCTCTAAGTGCAGTGGAATGTGCCACTGTCACTTCCTGAATCCTTCCAGACTCAGAGCAGGAGAGAGGCACAGAGAGCACTGTTTCACCCACATCTTATTAAAGTAAGATTTTACTGAAAAGGATTCTGTTAGTGAAAATGATAATTTAATGAATGTGGTTTAGTGTTTTTTTTTACTCTTTTATAGCAGGGTATTTTGTTTACTCAAACTTTACAACCACTAACTTAGCAGCTTGCCTCTGTACTTCAGACTAAATTATAGACTAATATTATGAACTCTCTGTAGCTCTACTGTTTTATTACTTAAAATACAGTGGTCCCTCTCTTCCCCCCTTGTGTGTGTGTGTGTGTGTCTCTCTATCTATCCATCTCTCTCCTTATGTGTTGTTCTCCCCCATGGTCTCTTTCTCTCTCTGTCTCTCTTCCTCCCCCTCTGACTCTCATCCCTTATGTAATGAAAGAATCTATAAGCATAATTTGCAGCATTAAAGTAAAAAGTATGTTTTAAACATATTTTAATGGGCATGGATTTCTAGATCTCATAATCAGAGCAAGCATTGTGTTATCTGGCAAGAGTTTCTGTTACAATCCTTTTAGACTAAAATCAGATGTTTACTAAGTTGACCAGTTTTCCAAGACACCATTTAAAGGGACATGAAACCCATATGAAACCCATATGCAAATTTAAATAACTTTCCAATTTACATCTAATATCTAATTTTCTTCATTCTTTTGATGTACTTTGTTGAAAATCATATCTAAATATGCTCAGTAGCTGCTGATTGGTGGCTGCACATAGATACCTCATGTGATTGGCTCACCCATGTGCATTGCTATTTCTTCAACAAAGGATATCTAAAGAATGAAGGCGTATCCTGCCACTGCCTCACCAGCCTCTGATGTCACTGCACGTCACTGATCTCTACCAGGGGGTTTAGTTGGAGGCCGCAACCTCAGTATAAGCTCCGGTGCTCTGGTGCTGACAGCAATTACAACAAGTTTAAGATCTTCAGGTAGATGATGATTAGCTTGACTGTAACAAGTATTGTTTCTTGCCAAATGGTAACTTATTCCAGTTTTACCAAACAAATTCTATCTAGGCTGGAGCAGCACACAAAACTGTGACCTATCATGGCCGCCGCCCGGAAGTTCCCCCTACTTTGACTCTTTATTGATGTCAATATCCCAGATAAGTAGAGTTGCTATGACATTGGTAACGAGGAAAACTATATTTATAAAAACAAAAATAAGAAATGGGGTACTACTCATAGACTGGGACAACATCTTTTAAAAAAAATCAGTAAGATGATGTAACATTGATCATATATTCTAAAAAATGATTTAACAAAAATGACATCAATAATAAAGAACCTTGCAGAATTAGACAGAATCTGGAACAGTTTAAGATTTGTGTATAATGTGTTTCTAAAAGCCACATTTCTCCTTAAATGGGCAAACAATGTTCCCAGCTAGGAAACCTGTCTGCCTGTTTTCACATTTTACATGAATGAAACGGAACACAGCTGAAATCATAATATTCTCATTTACCCGAGCCTCCGGTAATAGTGTTTATTTAAAACTTATATTTAAAACAAATTTAAAATGTCCAAACAGCTGTAGATAAAATATCTTCTACTTTATTATTAAAAACTAGTGAAATAAATATCACTCAGAAAATATAGAATTTAGGCTTAAACAAATTTATTTGTGTATAAAGTCTGTATTATGTGAACAATATGAGCAAAAGTTCTACCACATAAAAGTAAAACTGGTGTTGCTGAGCAAAATATCCCTTCCCAGCTACGGCCATCAATCAGCCTCTGAATTTATGATGTACTGTACATTTCACTGTGTAATCACAGCTTTTTCAAGGGGGTCATTTAATATTTGTCTGTATATTTGCCTATATAGTTAATGCATTCATTCAACCAGCAAGCATCCATAGGTGAGTATGTAATAAATATTTAAAAGATAAAATATATAGTACAATTAGTTTTACATTAATATTTTTTTAAACTGTCAAAAAACATTTCACATTCATAAAATATCTTTACTTTAAAACAACAATAAATATATATAACATTAACAAACTTGCAAATGGTAATCAAACCCTTGGTATATAATTCTTAGATACAAGAAATCCAGAATAATAAAAGCAAATTAAAAATTACCATAGTCCCAAAAATAGAACCATTGTTGTGATTTTTGTTTTCTTTTAATTTCATTGAAAATTACCTATTGTGCTTTTAAAACATTCTCATAACAACTGCAGGGACTTCCATGTTCAATGTTATTTTGTTTCCTTATGCATCCCAAAGACAGGAAAGGACACTGCAGGTCCCTCAGAAACTGCATTAGAAAGAGGACCCTACACTGAACAATTGAATCTTATTCACTTAATACTATTACCTAAGGACTGCCCAATGCACTAAACCCATTAAACCCTGAACCCTCACCACATCTAACCACATAACTAGAACCCCCAATTGCAATTAACTTACTATAAAAAGACCCACTCTGCTTTTAACACTAACTGCTGAAACCACAGTGCTCTTAACATTCCAACAACCATACCTTTCCCACCTAATCATTACCCCACTGAATTTAACACCCCAAACAGTGATCCCCACATTGTAATTAAATATTTCATACCTGCTCTATGTTAAATGTTTGCATATAATGTGTATTTTTATTATTGTTTTTGTATTTTATTGTACCCTATTGTATCAATGCAATGTTTTGTGATCCCAGGACATACTTGAAAACGAGAGAAATCTCAATGTATCCTTCCTGGTAAAATATTTTATAAATAAATAAATAAATAATTAACCCAGACTCAAAATTACCCACAATAAAGTGATAACCCTCACACAAAAAGACACCCATTTAAATAACCCCTCACATTAAGATCTTGATTATTTGACATTTACAAGAAATAAACAGTTTTTTTAATTGCCCCAAATATAAAAACACCTTAAAAATCTACTTACTGTTAAATGTTTTCTTCTATGCTGCCATCTTCCTCCTGTGAAACAGCCTAGTTCCCCTTCTTCTAATTTCTCATAGAATTCTGGCTATACTCTGTCATTGTTAGATAAATATAGAAAATGTTTGATTCCTATTTTCTGATTTAATTTAAATTAGGTGGTTGGGAGTTAAGTGTGGGGTGGTGATTGATAGTTTATAGGTTAACTGCAATCAGGAGGCTTGGTGGACAGGTGTTAAGTGCCTGAGGTGTCATGGCAGGGGTTAGGGGTGGTGGTGGTTTGGAGGTTAGGGATAAAGTGTGTGTAGAGTTAGAGTTGTGAGTTAAGAGTGTTGGGAAGTTAATTGTAAAGTGCAATGGGGATCACAGTTAGGGTGTTAAGAGGGGGTTTGGCATTTAAAAAAAGTGTGTCTGGTGGTTAGGGGAATTAGGTGCAGTTCAAGGTTTGCCATTTAGCTTGTTAAATGTTTTGGAGGCATGGTTAGAATGATTAGCAGTTAAAGGGACAGTCAAGTCAAAATTAAACTTTCATGATTCAGATAGGGCATGCAATTTTAAACAATTTTCCTATTTACTTTTATCATCATATTTCCTCTCTATATATTATTTGTTGAAAGATAAACCTAAAAAGGCTCAAAAACTGATTTCTCTTTTCTCAATACATTTTGACAGTTTTTCACAGTTAAAAAGTACTAGTTAATGTGTGCCATATATAAACATTGTGCTCATTACTATGGAGTTACTTATGAGTCAGCACTGATTGGCTAGCATGCAAGTCTGTCAAAATAACTGAGATAAAGGGGCAGTCTGCTTAGATACAAGGTAAACACAGAGGTAAAAAAAAGTGTATTAATAAAATTGGGCAGGTTATTTAAAACTAGGGAATAGGTAATAAAAGTATTATCTATCTTCTTAAACAATAAAAAATTCAAGTAGATCTTCCCTTTAAGGGATGAGGAGAGTTGCTCTTAGGAATGTAGGTGTGATGGGAGTTAAACAGTTATGGGATTATGTGTGGTAGGGGGTTCAGTGGGGAAGGTCTGTCTCAGGGGTAAAATGCGGACGTGGATTGAGGGTAAATGCCATGGGAGCAAAAACCAAAATCATCTTCATAATATGTATTAGCAAATATTTATTCCATAAAGAAAAACATAAAGATCACAATAACTTTTCAGGTTTTACCACAATGTGTATTACACTGAACATAGAAATAAGGTGGTTCCACAATGAGGCAACACAATAATACCACAGAAAGACATTCCAATCAATCTCAAAGTCTCTAAATTAAAGAACCAGTAAGCCACCTCTTTTTCAATAATACCTCCCTATCACTCCATAGGGGTATTCTGAAAGACTTATTTGGATTACTATCCTTTATTATATTCAAATGTTTCCTTATCATTTTAATAATCTTATCTCCGTGGTCACAGTATTTTGAAACAAACACTAATGTATCTTTCTGATTTGTTTTAGTTTTCTGTGGCATCAAAGTCTAAGTCTCTTTTCTAGCTGTTCTGGAAATTACTTTAACATTGTCTTGGATTAAATTAACAGGAAAACCTCTAGCAATAAATAAATAACCCATTTTATTCAATCTCTGATTGACTCTCCTCTCATCTGAGACTGTCCTCCTACCTCTCAATAATCTACACTTGATTTTATCAATGAAGACAGGTTAGCACTGTTAAAATGTAACATACTATTACGGTCAGTTGATTTCTTGAAAAGGCCAGTTTTAAATTAATGTCCTACTTTATAGACTGCAATGTCTAAGAAATCAATACTGACTTCACTCCAAGATAGGTTCAATTTAATGTGGTCTGAAAGGGTTACAATGTTGCTACAACAAATACTGAACACATCATTGACATAGCACCACAGAGTAGTTCCATTCCTCAAGCAAATTCATGAATATGTTAGCATAATTGGGGGCAACATTGGAACCCATAGCTGTAGGTTGCACCTACAAGAAAATTTGTTCCTGAAATTGAAAATAATTACAGTAAAAAATAATTACCAAAAGTTCTAGAAAAAAGTACATTGCAAATTAGAAAATCTTTGAGTAGACAATAAAGTCTCTCTCAATGCAACAATAACACTAGTGTGTGCTATAAAAGGTGCAGACTCATAACATCTAATGTGAATTTAATATAATTATCACTTTGTAAAGTTCAATTATTAATCTTATTTAAAAAAAATCCTCTTATCTTTGATATTTGAATTAGCTTGTTCAACAAAAACATAAAATACTATCTGGATAGACAGAAATTCCTAGCAAAAATAGGATGCCCAGAGAGTTTAAGATCCTTAATGACCTTCAGAATGGTATAGAATACAGTGGTTATACAATTCTGCTTAAGAAGAAATGTACTTTTCTCATTATCTGTTATTTAATTATTTTACAGCCCAAGTGAAAACTACATACATTCCCTTTTATTATACAAATCAGTATTATAAAGTAATCTTTTATGCATGTTACAATCAGATAACTGATCAAAAATTGAATCAATATAATGGGCTAGATTACAAGTGAAGCAGTACTTTAATGTGCGCCTGTAAAGGGGCAAATTTGCCCGTTTACGGGCACATGTTAAATAACCAGCCATTACAAGTGGCTGGTAAATGCTACCGCAAGCTGGCGGTAGCACTTTGCACTGAGCGCAATTAACCAGAGGTCAGACCTCTGGTAAATTAAAAAAATGTCTCCCAAATGCCCCCATAAGAAAGTATACAAATCTTTTTATAAAAAATAAAATAAAATATGAGCATCTTTATTTTTTGGAAAAAATATTGCACAAAGCAGTTTAAAGTGAGGGGATGTGGGGTGTTAGAAAAAAAAAAAACGGGCTTGAAAAGTGCTTTTACATAGCGGTCTATGAGGACTGTGTTTTAAACTGTAAATATATGTATATACACATATAAACACACAAATATATATGTATATATTCATATACATATATATTTAAACTTTGCTGTGCGACTTACCACCTGCGCTGCACTAGATACTTTGCCTATGGAAGCACTCTCTCATGAGCGCAATGCTTCCCGGCAATGCAAACACGTGGTCGCGTTTACATTGCACTTAACATGTAATACAAGCATACATTTGCGTGCGCTGGCATTACTAAGTGAAGCGCAAATATGGTACTTGCGAAAGCGCAATTTTGCGTTCCACTCATAATCTAGGCCAATATTTCATATCTAGAACAACTGTTGCACCACCTTTATCTGCTTTTTTCAAGATTAGATCTTTATTGGATACTAGTGAGTTAACAGCTATCCATTCATCTCTAGAAAAAATATTGTTTCTTCTATTTCCTGTGTATTTAGCACCAATGTTGTAACCTTGCAATGTTCTTCAACACTATGCTAGCATTAGCAATCTTAGGACTGAATCTACTCTTATTTAAGTCTAAAAGACTTAAGATTCAACACCTCAGATTTCTTAATATCAAGAATAATCCACAGTTTTAGCTCCTTTTGGTTATGTCAAACCTTTTCATTTCAGCAGTTAATAGGGTGTTGCCTCATTTGTAATGTGATATGCATTGTTTGTACAACATGATTAAGGTGGGATTTTTATTTTTATGCCTTACATTATGAATTAAAGGTCAGATTACGAGAGGAGCGCACATTAATGCTTCTGCTTGAGTGTTAATTGTGCAAAAAGTGAGCTTTTTGTGCTGGTCGGGTTGAATTGGTATTAAGAGTTGAAATTGTATTCACTTTTGCACTGACCCGACAAGTGCAAAAAGCCGAACTTAGAATATCACATGCGCATTCACATATTACCTTATAGAATTCGATAGAGAAATGGGAAAAAACACCCCAGTCTCGCGCAAACCTGATTGCATATTCAAATTTGCGCTAATCTGACATGAAAATATAATTATATTTCACATTCCAATCTTCTGCATACAACAGAATATGTTCTATTTATTCTTAAATACATTTTTCTACATATATCTGATGTTATTTGGGTATGATATATATTTATACCGATATATAGATACATGATTTTATATAGGTATAGATATATAGATTATATAGATATATATAAGAATATCTATTTATAAATACAAAGAAAATTATGCTATGTGCAGAACATTAGAATGTGAAATATTTACAGTAAATACACAGCATAACACTTTATTAAATATGAATATTGTATAAATAAGCTTTTACATGTTTTCAACTTCTTAACTGCAAAGGGTTCCAATGCGTGTATATATATATATATATATATATATATATATATATATATATATATATATATATATATATAGTTATGGTAAAGTCCAGCACCAATTTCCTTTTAGGTAGATGGGTGCAAGCTGCCTCTGTCTCACCCAGACAGATATTGATAAAGGAATAGAATTGGCTGCAGCACTCCAAACTTCTTTTTATAATTTTTTTATTACAAGCAGTGAAACATAGGCTGACGTTTCGGGCTTCTGCCCTTTCTCAAGCCAAGTGATTAACACATAATTCAAACCCATCTTTTATAGGCTGTGCATGTGACAAAATACAGGTGTGGTGTGTTACAATATTAGAATGTTTAAAGGGACAGTACCTGTTACAACATTTAACACTTTTTCTTCATTTCTTTCAATAACATTCAGAAAATTGTGTAACTTTCTGATCATTTCTATATAAAAAAACTATACTTTACAAATAAATAATATAAATCATTTAAAAACGAATTATGTATATTTATTTGTCAGTGCATATAGTGAAGTGCTAAAATAGTGAATATGTTTTATTGTGATACTATTTATTTTAACTAACAAATAACTTATAATCTTATAAAACATGCTAATTTCATGATGGGTGTTAAAGAGGACAACATTATAAGCAACTATAGCTTTCCATGGCTAAATATGTATATATTAGTTAACAATATTGTAATTCATTTACACAAGCCAGAACCTGTGTAGATTACATTAATAGTTTTATTTCAATCTTGATTCTCATAATCTGATCATATTTTGTTGGTTAAATATTTGTTTCCTGAATTCCTTATTTCTTATGTAAATCTTGATCTAGATTACAGAAAAAAGAGAGTATATAATTGTCATTTAAAAAATGCAAATTAAAGGAACAAGAATAAATTATAATCTTTATTTAGTCCCTTAGGGTACATACTTTCCAATCTATTTATCCATATTACTTCTCTTTGTTGCAATTTTTTAATCCTATCCTGACCTCTGCTTTGTATTGGGACTTGTTCCAATACTTGAAATCTTAATTGATTTACATTAGGATTTTTTTGTTTAAAGTGGGCTGAGACTGGAAGATCTGCGTTACCTTTACGTATGGTGTATTTATGTTGAGTAAGTCTGTCCTTTATCTTTTTGCTAGTCTCCCCTATATAAATAAGACCACAAGGGCATTTCAATAAGTATACCACATAGTCTGTTTGGCAAGTATATAAGCCATTAATATTATACCATTTTCCTGTATAGGGGTGTACAACTCTATCACCTCTGATAGCACTATTACAGTGTGAACAGTTGTAACATGGGAAAGTACCTTTCTTACTTGAAGTTAACATTTTAATTTTACTACTGCCTATATCAATTTTAACTATACAATCCTTTAAATTTCTAGGTCTTTTGTAAGATAACAGTGGTAAATTCTGGAACTCTTTTACATCTTTATAACTGTTTTTTAAGATGTGCCAATGTTTTTTGACTACTCCAGTTATTTGTTTACTGTTAACATTGTATGTACTAATAAAGGGAATTCTATCCATCTCTGTAGTTTTTTGTTTCTTAATCAATAATTCATTACGTGTAGTTAGGTTAACTTTATTTAATTCATTTTCTAATACTTTTCTTGGATAGCCTCTTTTTACAAATTTTTGGCTCATTTCCTGCAAACTGTTTTCACAAATGTTTTTATCACTAACAATACGTTTTACTCTTATGTATTGAGATTTAGGTAAAGATTTTATAGTATTTTCTGGGTGACAACTGTCATAAGACAGTAATGTATTTCTGTCTGTTTTTTTTTACAAAAAAACTATCATGTTCTGTATAGATTACCACATCAAGAAAATTGATACATTTTTCATTATATTCCATAGTAAATTCAATGTTAGCAGAGTTGTCATTAATTTGTGTTAGAAATAAGTTAAGGGTATCTCTATCCCCCAGCCATATCATAAAGATGTCATCTATATAGCGCCACCATACGCCTGCAAATTCTTTGAACAATTCATTTGAATATATATATTCTTGTTCATATGTTCCCATGTATAAGCCTGCGTATGGTGGCGCCATATTAGCACCCATTGCGGTGCCCCTCTTTTGTCTATAAAAGACATCTCCAAAAAGAAAATAATTATTGTTTAACACCAAAGTTAGCAGTTCAATAATAAATTCAATCTGTAAATCAGTGTACTTTTTCTCTGCTATAAGATTTAGTCTAGCCGATTTTATTCCACCCAAATGGGGGATACAAGTGTATAGATTTTTTACATCCAATGTAACTAGTATGGGATATTGATGTGTCTGGTATGTGATCATATTTAATTTATTCAAGAATTCAGTAGAATCCTCTATATATGATGCTAATTTGGATACTATAGGTTTAAAAATTCGATCCAAAAAGGTAAAAGGTAGCTACATTGGATAAAATGGAGTCAATGCTGGCAACTATGGGGCGTCCTATGTTTCACTGCTTTTAATAAAAAAATTATAAAAAGAAGTTTGGAGTGCTGCAGCCAATTCTATTCCTTTATATATATATGTATATATATATATATATATATATATATATATATATATATATATATATATATATATATATATATATATTTACACACACATATTTTATTTATTTATGTGTTTATATGTCTGTAAATATATATACACATATAAATACTTAAGTACATATGTACACATACTGTACATAGACGCTCTTAAAAATAATAATTTTTAAATGAACTCTTTAAAAGTAAACTATTAAAAGTAATTTTCTTAATAAAGAACTCTTAATAGAGTGATAATTTTAGAGTACAAATATAATATTTAGTCTTAAAGGTTATTTAATATGAGGAATTTTAGATCCTTAATCTGACTTGTAAAGTGCGTATATATATATATATATATATATATATATATATATATATATATATATATATATGTATATTTATGCAATATTTTCTGATTTTATCCCAGAGTGACAATATAGCATACGTCCATAAAGTATATCTGTTTATTTACACAGCTTTTATGGCTCATTTGAGGAATTAACAATTAAACTCTAACTAATCCAGATATATACACGTTATGTCTTCTTGACCATGCAAGGCATAAATTATATGAAATCTGGCTTATTATTTAGCTAAAAAGGGGCTTACAATGTACAAATTATAGCTATGGGATTAAATATTTCTATATTATATTAATAGATAGAACTGACTAAGTTCTAGTTTAAAATATTGCATAAATACACATATAGATGAGGAACTGATAAATAACCCAATATAATAAGACTCTTAAAATTACTGTTGGTTTCAAAATACACAAGTATTTATTAGGTCAGCTATAAAACATAAAATGACACAATATTCAATGCATAGGCCTAAAGACAATAACAATTAACATTTACTTACAAATATACATTTACACAAACATACATGACATAGGTACCTTGAGATTATTTTGTGGACAAATTCTTTCAGCTAGCTCTGGTCTGTGTCCTATCCTCTCTCCTTCTGACTTCTCTCTTGACTCTTTGACTACATCTACTACTATATATTCAATCCTTGCCCCACCTGTTAGTATTACTCTTGATACCATTGGTTCATTTGTTCCCGCCTCACCATATTTGGAAGACTGAATGCCATTGGTCCTAGCTGTTTACATGTAAATAGGGGCTATTGGAGTGGGTGATACCTATAAATCATATGGCTTGGACAGCTGTTGTGATTGTAAGGTCAGATGTTCCTTTATCCATGATAACCTGTTATTTACCATCCACACCCCAACAGGTACATGAAAGACTCCTATTTACATGTAAACAGTTGGTGACTCTTTATGAATGGGAATAAGCCTGAGAAAATAACTCCTTATTTACCATCTCCTGATTCTCTTTGAGATAGACAGGGCATGGTAAACAAAAAGGCTTGTATAGCTTCTGTTCTTGAGACAGGGCAGTAAACAAAAGACTTCATAGCTTTTGTAACTGAAAATAGAGCATAGAAAGATAGACAGCTTCTATATTTCTCATGGCTAATATGATGACTAGAATATTATACAAATACATAAATATGCTCATGCATACAATATATAGATTGAAATGGAACTATAACATAAGCACATTGCCAAACTGTAACAACGCACACACATGTGTAAATGTCTAGGGAGGTCACAGTTGTGGGGTTTAAATTCAATGGAGTTTTATGGTTAGCAGCTGGATTTCTTCTTGTCAAAGTCAACACACAAATATCTGGATTTGCATAGATCTTGTGTGTTGCACTTTCACATAAAGAAATCCAACTTCTAAAAGAGATGAATGCCGTGAGCAGTGGCCATGTTTAGCATTTGTTGTGCACAGAATACAATGAATGCAAATGTCTAATGGTTAGAGGGGTAGGTACAGTGGGAAGTATCGATGGTGAGGGGTTAAGTGAGGTTGATAGGTCTTGTTTAGGATAATTACGTTTGATTGGATTTTAGCTTCTATGGCTTAAGTGAAGTGGGGGGTTGTATAGGGTAAAATGCAGTGGGTGTTCAGTAGCTAAAAGTTAAGTTAAGGCAGGGGGTTTAGAGGTTTAATTGATACTTTTATGTTCTTTACAAAAATACATCAAAATCTTATTGGAGCGCATCATCACTTTACATCTATTCTAGATAGTTAATTCAACTTTCTTTAAAATAATAGTTTGTGATATTATATTGTTATATAGAATATTAATATTGTTGATTGAGTTAAAATTGGATTTCTGTCTTGGTTAATAATCTAAAATAAAAATATAGAGTTTTAGAAAGAATTTATATTTCTGTAGAAAACTAGAGTTTTAGGCAATGTTACCCACTGAGGCATTAAATGTATTCTATACATAAATAATTGCACCTGTTGATGACAGCTGTGATATGACTGTCACTTTCATTGCTTTCAGTGGTAAAAACTTGAAATGTACACAAATATGTATTATTTTCTTGATAAACTTGCTGCAGTTTTATGGAAACTAATGTTTTTTTTCAAAATGTATATTCTCTCTATGAATAATATATATACACATACATCATATTATACACTTTGCATATTCTAAAAATAAGTAACTGAGACTCTTCTAAAATGTTTCAAATGCATTTTTTACATAATATAATAATCATTTATTATCAATGGCTATATCTCTAACATATTTTGGGAGACTATAATTTTTTACTTTAAATGTTATGAATGCATGGTAGTGTTATTAACTTCAAAAGGTCATCAGGTTGACTTTTAAATAATCATAAATAATAAATGTTGAGGCAAATTATATTTAGTTTAACAATTGCATGAAATATTGTAATTTTTAAAGGGCTATGATACCCAAATGTTGAAACACTTGAAAGTGATGCAGCATAACTGTAAAAAGCTGACTAGAAAATATCACCTGAACATCTCTATGTAAAAAAGAAAGATATTTGACCTCAAAAATTCCTCAGAAACCACATACCATTGTAAAGGACTTCTAAACAGAAAAATAGTATGTCTGTCCCGGGACAGCTAAGGGAGTGAGCTTACGTGCACACTCATCTTATTTCCCTATTCAGTTTAAGGAAGTTTACTATGAAATCTCATGAGAGTTAAGTGAAATCTCATGAGATCACAGTAAAAGAGTTCATGACCTCAGCACTGCTGATGCTGATTGACTGCTGTTCATTTCTTCATTTTTTTTTATTTATTTTTTTTACCTGCAGCTGAGCAACAGCTGAAGTATATTTTTTTACACAGAACTTGTAAGGTAAAATATCTTCCTTTTTTACATAAAGATACTCAGGTGATATTTTCCTGTCAGCTTTTTACACTTATACTGCATCAGTTTCAAGTAATTTAGCATATGAGTATTATTTCCCTTTAAAGGGACACTGAACCCAAAAAATTTCTTTTGTGATTCAGATTTAAGCAACTTTCTAATTTACTCCTATAATCAAATTTTCTTCGTTCTCTTGCTATCTTTATTTGAAAAAGAAGGCACCTAACCTTTTTTTTTTGTTCAGAACTCTGGACAGCACTTTTTTATTGGTGGATGAATTTATACACCAATCAGCAAGAACAACCCAGGTTGTTCACCAAAAATGGGATGGCATTTAAACTTACATTCTTGCATTTCAAATAAAGATACCAAGAGAATGAAGAAAATTGGATAATAGGAGTAAATTAGAAAGTTGCTTAAAATGTCATGCTCTATCTGAACCACAAAAGAAAAAAATTGGTTCAGTGTCCCTTTAAGAACCAAACATATCATTTTATAAGTTAACATTTCATTTAATTGAAGAATTGCTACATTTCCACCTAAAAGGATCACTAAAGTCAAAAATGAATTTTCATGATTCAGATAGAGCATGCAATTTTAAGCAACTTTACAATTTACTTCAATTACCAAATTGTGCAAAGTATTTATATATTCACACTTTCGGAGACATCAGTACTGCTTAGCTTGTGCAAAAGTTCATAGTGTTTACATTTATGGGTCTGTGATTGGCAGTGCAGTCCAGTCCTGAATCACCAGACAATCCTTCTCTGAACAAGAAAATAGGGAAACCCCAGACGTATGTTTCGGCCTAGTGTGGGGTGCAGTCATATCCCTCTAGGCATACTGAGCAACGGGTCCACGTCTGGCTTCCCGCATCACCCATAGGGAGACTTAAAATTTGAATTAATAAAAAGAGAGAAGCGCTCAACCTGGGAACAAACAATGCCATAATAGCTTGTTCTATAGCTAGTTACCCCCAAGGAGCAGCCTATTTTTGCTCAACATGTGCATATCACAGAGAAGAACTTTCCTGTAGCATATCTGTCTGATCCTAATGCCTAAATATACTGTCAGAACACTATAAACTAAATAGGAATCACTATATCCAGACAAGTACAATATTGGTAATTATTACTTTTGAACTGGGTCACATGAAATAAGATCCTTACATACAGACTATCTGTGACTACTAAGTCTCTCAGAGGAGGAGCGTAAGGGATTGGTGAATTGCTATTCTTACGTGTCACTCCAGTACAATTATTTTTAAAATTATAGGTATTCCCGTACTAGTCTGTGAAACACATAAAACCATATATTACCAAAATCCAGGTGAGCTATCAAACGTGACCTCAGCAGGGTTCCAGACCATGCCAGGAATGTCTGATGTATGTTTCGCAATACAACCTTGTCAAATTTTGACAATTTACTGCTTGTTTAATATTCAGAGTAAGTGTTATTGCATTGTCATTTTAACACACACATGGTGCATTGCCTGGGCAGTCTGCTTTGACACAATAGCATATGTTCACATTTCTGAAGTGAACATTTTATAAGTGAGGCACTAAGATAAGAAATATACCAGAATTATACTCAGTACTCACTACAGTGCTGCTTATTATTCTAACTGCCTATTGATATCTGCTGAAGAAATGCACACTACCACAAGCTAACTCTATTCTTTCTCTTCTGCTTTCAGGTATGTGAATAGAGTCCCTGTTCATCTGCAAAATTTTCATTGCATTCTGGTGATTATAGGCTGTTAAAGAAGTCCTGTATTTATTGTAATGTTATTCCCAATGCCTTAATTGCAATGTCTTGGTAATAGCCATGTGATGTTCAATCTTTATCAATACTTGATATTATTTTTAAATTTATAGCTGTCGTATGACATAGCTTCAACCTTCTACACATTTCACTGTCTGTTTACTTAACTTATCTCAACCTGACCCGACCAAAATCCAACTTTCCAATTGGCGTTTTAAATTGTCTTGACTTGGCAATCAACTAATTTAGTGGACCCAGCTGACTTCCCTGCCTATATATTAAAGGGACACTGAACCCAATTTTTTTCTTTTGTAATTCAGAAAGAGCATGCAATTTTAAGCAACTTTCAAATTTACTCCTATTATCAAATTTTCTTTGTTCTCTTGCTATCATTATTTGAAAAATAAGGCATCTAAGTTTTTTTTGGTTTCAGTACTCTGGACAGCACTTTTTTATTGGCGGATGAATTTATCCACCAATCAGCAAGGACAACCCAGGTTGTTCACCAAAAATGGGCCGGCATCTAAACTTACATTCTTGCATTTAAAATAAAGATACCAAGAGAATGAAGAACATTTGATAATAGGAGTAAATTAGAAAGTTGCTTAAAATTTCATGCTCAATCTGAATCACGAAAGAAAAATTTTGGGTACAGTGTCCCTTTAACATTAGCTTGGGCTGTGCATTGCACTGGCTGTGCATTGCCTGGGCAGTGTGCATTGTCACACTAGCATATGCTTACATTTCTGAAGTGAACACTTTATAAGTGAGGCACTAAGATAAGAATTATACAAGAATTCAACAAGGATTGGACAAGGGGCAAGACACAAGGCAAATACTTTTGTAATATTGTGTTTTATGTATCTCATTGTTTCCTGATTCAAGTGCTGCTGTAATTCTGTGTTTTTTGTGTTTAATTGGTTCCCATTCTTGTAAAAATGTTCAATATATTCAAATTCCTTTTTGCTACCTCATGTCTATAACAAACTACTTTACTCAATTACTCCTTCCCCCTCACAACCTCCACTGTTCATTAGTCCATCTCTCTTAAACTCACCCTACTTTCATACTCATGAACTTTACACATTCCTGAACACCCTCTCTCCCCCCCTGCACCTCATCCCTAAAACAGTCTCATTACTGCAAGTCTGAATCTCATCTCATGTCACTATCCCTCTTGCTCATACTAGCTGCTGGTAACATCTCCCCTAATCCTGGTCCCCAACAACTTCCTAGTCATGCACATCCATGTGAACCTTTCCATAGACTCAGAAAACAAAACTCTTGTAACCTTACTCACATTCCTCTTGCATCTAAAGCCAGTACCCCCTTCACTTGTGCACTCTGGAACTCTCGCTCTGTTTGCAACAAGCTCACTTCTATCCATGACCTCTTTATCTCCCACTCCCTCAACCCTCTGGCTCTCACAGAATCTTGTCTCTCTCCTTTAGACACAGCATCCACTACTGCACTGTCACATGGGGGTCTCCACTTCAGCCACACTGCTAGGTCTGGTAATAGACAAAAAGGTGGTGTAGGTATTTTACTTTCCTCTCATTGCACCTTTCAACAAATACAACCCATCTCTTCCCTCACATTTCCCTCATTCCAAACTCACATAATTAGCTTATTCTCTCCCCTCTCTATACGTGTTGCAGTCATATATCGCCCCAATGGCTCCTCAACTCAATTTCTACAGCACTTTGCTGCCTGGCTACCTTATTTCCTTTCCTCAGGCACCCCTGCTTTCAAACTTGGTGACTTAAACATCCCTCTTGACAATCCCACTGCCTCCTCTGCAAAACAACTTCTGCAACTCACTTCCTCTTTTGGTCTGTCACAATGGACTGACTCTCCCACTAACAAAGATGGTCACTCCCTTGATCTGATCTTTAGCTATCGATGCACTATTTCAGACTTCACAAACTCACCTTTTCCTCTCCATCATCTCCTCACTTACAACATCTTATCCCTCCCTACAACTCTCTCTCTTTCTACCCTCACACAAAACTTCATGGAAGCATTATGTCATTAGATCAGCAACAGCTCGCTAGTTCTCTAGAACCTCCCCTCTCATCCATCTCCTCCTTCTCCTGCCCTGACCAAGCTATCTGCCACTATAATTCCACCCTTACATCAGTCCTTGACAATCTGGCCCTTTCTACCAAAGCTCGGAAATCACACACTCACCCTCAGCCCTGGCATACTCCTCTGACACAGTACCTATGCAGATGTTTCCGTATTGCTGAGCGGCACTGGAGAAAATCTCAGAGTTCAGCTGACTTTCTTCACTACAAGTTAACCATGAACTCCTACTACTCTGCCCTTAATCTTTATAAGCAACATTATTTCTCTCCTCTTATCTCTACTCTTTCTTCAAACCCAAAATGTCTGCTCTCCACTTTCAATACTCTACTACGCCCACCCCCACCTCTGAATACAACTTCTCTGTCAGCTCAAGATTTTGCCAGACACTTAAATAAAAAAATTGATTCCTTCAGAAATGAAATCAGCTCCCAACATACTGTACTTCCAGTCTCACACCCCTCAAAAGCTTGTAATCAACCAAAACCCACATAGCCATATATTTATCTCTTTTGCCCCTGTTACTATGGAAGAAGTTTCTGCACTTATGCTGTGCTCTCACCTTACTACCTGTCCTCTCTATCCCATCCCCTCACAGTTACTCCCCTCCCTAAACTTACCCCTATACACATTTTCAAACTCTCCCTCAGCACTGGTATGTTTCCCTTTTCTCTAAAACATGCACTGGTCACACCTATTCTAAAAAAACCTTCTCTCAATCTAAACTTCCCATCCCACTACACCCTATTTCCCTACTTCCTCTTGCCTCAAAGCTTCTTGAAAATTTGCTATATTCATGCCTATCCCAGTTCCTACATTAAACTCCTTCCTTGACCCACTGCAATCTGGATTTTACCCCATCACTCCACAGAGACAGCAATTGTTAGTGTTACCAATGACCTACTTACAGCAAAATACAAAGGCCACTTCTCTCTGCTTATAATCCTTGATCTATTTGCAGCCTTTGATACTGTTGACCACCCTCTTTTGCTCCAAACCCTTCAATCCTTCGGCATTTGTGACACAGCCCTCTCGTGGTTATGTTCCTACCTGTCTAACCGTACCTTTAGTGTAGCCTTCTCTGGGGCTTCCTCTGCCCCGGCCGTCACCACTTTGTGTTGGGGTACCATAAGGTTCTGTCCTCAGTCCCCTTCTCGTCTGAATCTACACATCATCATTTGGATCCTTAATAAAGTCCCACAGGTTTTCGATATCATGTGTATGCCAACGACACCCAAATCTACCTCTCTGTATAGACCTAACTTCGTCATTGCTAACCATGTCACTAACTGTCTTTCTTCCATCTCTTCCTGGATGTCCTCTCACTACCTTAAGCTAAATCTCTCCAGAACTGAGCTCCTTATTTTCCCCCTTCTTCTAAAATCTCCACCCCCATCTCTTATAACTGTCGACAACTTCATCATTACCCTGGCCCTGCATGCCCGATGTCTTGGGGTCACATTTTACTCAGATCTTTCTTTCACTCCTCAAATTCAGTTTTTGGCTAAATCCTGCCGCTTCCATCTTAAAAAAACATCTCTAAAATTAGACATTTCCTTACAAAAGACACAACTAAGATTTGAATCCACTCTCTCATCCTTTCCCGCCTCAACTACTGCAACTCCATACTCTCTGGTCTCCCTAGTTGCCGCCTAGCTCCATAACAATCCAAAATGAATGCCTCTGACAGATTCATCTTTCTTACATGTCACACTTTATATGCTGCACCTCTCTGCCAATCCCTTCACTGGCTTCCTCTTGCCTCCAGGATTAAACACAAAATTCTGACTCTGACATCCAAGGCCCTGAACTGCACTGCTCCCCCCTATTTCTCAGACCTTGTCTCCAGATATTCTCTCTCCTGTCCACTTTGCTTAGCATGTAAGCCTAAGAGCTCAACTCTACCCATTTGATCCCTATAAATGTTACCTTCTATACCGCCTATGTTTTAGGGATGGGCGAATGTTTCTAAAAATTCAAAATTTAAAACGAATTTTCATACATTCGTTCAATCAAATCCAAATTTGAATGTTTATATAACATTCTATTTTCAAATTTTCATTTTCAAATTTTTCACTAAAATTCGAAAATAGTCGTTCGAATAATAGAATGTTTCATTCAATTTTGAAATGTAATATTCAAATTCAAAATAGTTTTTCTAGTCTACAACTGTGTTTAATAAATGTAATATTCAAATTTGAATGCTACATTTTAATTTGAATGTCCCATTCAAATTCGAAAAGTATTTCTAGTCTAATACTGTGTTTTTTAAATGTAATATTCGAAATTGAATGTGACATTCAAATTCAAATGTAACATTCGAAATAATATTTCTAGTCTACAACTGTGTTTAATAAATGTAATATTCGAATTTGAATGCTACATTTGAATTTGAATGTAACATTTGAATTCAAAATAGTATTTCTAGTCCAATACTGTGTTTTATAAATGTAATATTCAAATTCAAATGTCCCATTCGAATTCTAATTAGTATCTCTAGTCTAATACTGTGTTTTTTAAATGTAATATTCGAATTTGAATGTGACATTCAAATTCAAATTAAACATTCAAAATAGTATTTCTAGTCTACAACTGTGTTTAATAAATGTAATATTCAAATATGAATGCTAAATTCGAATTCAAATGTCACATTCAAATTCAAAATAGTATTTCTTGTCTAATACTGTGTTTTTAAAATGTAAATTCAAATTCGAATGTGACATTCAAATTCAAATGTGACATTCGAATTCGAATGTGACATTCAAATTCAAAATAGTATTTCTAGTCTATCACTGTCTTTTATAAATGTAATATTCAAATTCAAATGTCACATTCAAATTCAAATGTCACATTCAAATTCAAATGTCACATTCAAATTAAAATGTCACATTCAAATTAGAATGACACATTCAAATTCTAAATAATATTTCTAGTCTTCAACTGTGTTTTATAAATGTAATATTTGAATTTAAATGTCACATTCAAATTCGAATGTCACATTCAAATTCGAATGTCACATTCGAAAACTGTAAATAACAATCGATAATAGAATTTATAAGAATATTCGTTCTTATCAACATTCTATTATGTAAATCCAATTTCTACAATAACATTAGTTCTAACATTCAAATTTGAATATAAACACATTTGTCCATCCCTACTATGTTTATAGCGCTGCAGAATCTGTTGCCGCTCTATAAATAACCAATAATAATAATAATAATAATAATTAAGCAATTCTACTGTATTTAATGGTCCTTTAAGGTTATGTAAGTTCATGTAAATTTTATAATAAACAAGAACATTCACTTTTAAACAAATGGTAAAACTATTGTATATATATATATATATATATATATATATATATATATATATATATATATATATATATATATATATATATATATATATATATATATAAATATATATATATATATATATATATATATATATATATATATAGTATCTCACAAAATTGAGTACACCCCTCACAGTTTTGTAAATAAATTAATATATCTTGTCATGTCACAACACTGAAGAAATGACACTTTGCTACAATGTAAAGTAGTGAGTGTACATCCTGTATAACAGTGTAAATTTGCTGTCCCCTCAAAATAACTCAACACACAGCCATTAATGTCTACACCATTGGCAACAAAAGTGAGTACACCCCTAAGTGGAAATGTCCAAATTGGGCCCAATTAGCCATTTTCCCTCCCCCGGTGTCATGTGACTCGTTAGCACGGGGGACATTACTATACCCCATTAAGGTCTATTAGATATAAGGGGCTGTTACAAATATAACGGTATACCCACCAACGCAGGTTTTGCAGCACACAGGACCCACAAACCCTTTTTAACAGGCAAAGGTCAAATCAGCCTCCTAATACATATTCATACTCTTATGTCATTACGATACCAGCATTAGCAGTGAGAACTGCCACATCATCTATACCATCAGTGTTAGTTCATTACAAACAGAGCACATAATTCAATGATGGCATGAGCAGCCTAATTGTCCGGGGCAGGGGAATCCCCTTAAGGTGAAGTGTGCAAAAGGACCAAGGGGTTAATACCAGAGAGCTTCTAGGTCCCAAGTTACTCCCCATATGTTCCAATAAAATCGTAATGATATGATACCTCTACATAGTGAGTATATGACAATAGGATCTAAAGTATCAGACAGCATGATTAGACTTAAACAGTATTATAGACAGTATGTTTAGACACTGGCTTAGATAGAAGGAACCAAACCCAGACAAGGGGTGGAAGGGGGGGGGAAGGAAAGGGGAAGATAAAGGACCAGATTGATATAATAATATATGAGTCATTAGCGCATATGTGAGTCACTAAATTAAAGGCACACCTTCCAGTCCAAATGTGTGTTTAATTCTTTAGGGATGAGGATATCCAAAGTAAAAGTCCATCGGGCCTCTCTCCTCAATAGCAGGGTATTCCTATCACTGCCCCTGGTTAGTGGGGGGACATGGTCAATAATAGTGTACTTGAGATCCTTAACCATATGGTTGTTGTCTACAAAGTGGCGTGCCACAGGTTGATCTGATGTCCCCTTCTTCAGGGCTGATCTGATGCCGGACCGATGGTTCGCCATCCTTGTGCGTAGGTCATCCGTACTTGTTATATGGAGTGATTATCTTCTCTACATTTATATTTATATATAAATATATCAAAATGAACAAACTTGACTCGGTTAAAATCCCATCTGAACAGCAAGAGTAAGCAGGCACCACAGGAAATTACAACCACCTTTATTGTCTCATAAGGTAACACATAACATTTCGGCCCCACAAAGAGGCCGTGGTCACATGGAAACAAAACACAAAGTGTAACAACATACCCCTAAACTAGTGCCTAATAAACCCCCTGGGGATAACTTGATTTGCTGCAGAGTGGACCCCATGACACCTCTCATTGTCAAACTAAATTGAAACAGACGCGGTGTAAGTAAGCATCATCAAACCAGATCCATTGTCATGGCGACTAATAAACAAAACATGTCAGCTAATTGCAGCACATCATGTCCCCCATCCGGGTATTCGACACTCCTCCAGCTGACGTAATGAAAATTCTTAACATCACCATGGCAACGCACTGTCAGTCGAAAGTGCAACACCTCAGTCCTCCCTCTAATCATTAAAAAATATACCAGAGTCTGCTAATGGTAGACCACTTGCGGAACATCAATAAACAAAATTAGTAGTGATATAGCAAAATTATTTGGTTGCAAGCCTATAGGATACAAAATTGTTAAGGCTATATTACGCCCAAGCCATATATAAAGCATGTCAAATCCACTAGTGACTCCAGACAGACAAATAAAGTTAAAAACAATGTGCCTCAAGGATATGGTAGAAAGTATGTTTGAGGAGAGGAAGCCCACATTCCTATTTATAGAAGCAAATATAATCAACCATGGTATTGAGTCCTTTGGGTGAAATAGTATCCAGACGAGGTATCCACCTTGATTCCAGCCTAAATAAGGCTTTCGCTCGATCATCTCCACGCCTCGGTTTCAGAACATGATCTATCAAGATTGTCCTCATAGTAGAAATGGTATGTTCAGCTTGCTGGAAGTGGCATGCCACCGGTTGGTCTGATCCGCATTTTTCAAAGGTCAATCTAATAGCAGATTTATGGTTCGCCAACCTCTCTCTGAACGTGGTGATAGTTTTCCCAACATAATACAAAGAACATGGGCAAATGATGATGTAAATGACATGATCTGATGTGCATGTCAGCCGATATCGAATTTGAAAGATCTGGTTAGTATGGGGATGATGGAACCGGTTTCCTGTGATCATACCGTTACAAGTTGTACAGTTTCCACATCAATGGCATCCATTCTTGCCAGATGGCAACCACATACCTTGTGGTAGCTGTGGACCGGATCCATCTTAACTAGATGGTCCCTCAAATTCCTTGACCTTTTATAAACCAATCACGGTGGTGGAATATCTTCAAAGGGTAATTTGGCATCAGTGGACAGAATCGGCCAGTGTTGATTCACAATCCTCTGTACTACACCAGAAGCTGGTGTATACGTTGTAATAAAATTCAGACATTTATCCGCTGGTTTTGGTGGTTTAGAGGTAATGGAATGTTGGGTGAGGAGAGATGCTGTTTCACATTGAGCTTTCACAATATTCTCTGGGTATCCCCTGTTCAGGAAACGTTTGGACATTGTCTCCAACTGCTTCTTCTTGTGGGCCTCCTCTGTGTTGTTGTGGAGAACACACAGGAGCTGAGAGGAGCTGACCCCTATCTTCTGAAATTGGGGAGGAAAACTCCCATAATGCAATAGGGAGTTTTTATCTGTAGGTTTACTATACAGTTTAGTGTGTAACCTAAGACCATTGTGGTGTCCTTTTTATAGATTTCTACATGATGTGTTATCCATATCACTCTCAATTTTAAAACGTACAGTCAATTTGATTAGATTGAGATGGTTAAACCAATCAAATAAGGAAGATATGCTGCAGCTCCAAGTTAAAAAGGACGTCATCTATGTAGCGACAATAAAACTTGATGGAACTCTGTTCAGGAAGAAGTATATATTCTTGTTCGTACATAGCCATGTATATATTGGCATACAATGGGGCCATGTTAGACCCCATCGCAGTGCCTAGTATTTGAACATAAAAACTGCTTTCAACCCGAAAATAGTTCTTAACTAAACAGAGCTCCATCAGCTGTATCAAAAATTCAATAGGGGGGCCAATGTAATGAGCATTATTAGCCAAGATTTTCTGACCATCTCTAACCCATGTGTGTGTGGGATGATAGTGTATAAGTTGACAACGTCCATTGTCACCAAAATGTCGGACGGTTGTACATCATCAAAACTATTAAGTTGAGAGATAGGAGGAGGTAGACTGAACTACAGGCTGTAAAAATTAATCAATATATTCCGCCAGAGGTTGAAACAATGAACCCTGGCGGAAACAATCAGATGCCCAGGGGGATTAATCAGACATTTATGTGTCTTGGGTAACAGATATAATATTGGACAGATTGGATTATCCACTGTCAGAAAATGATATACATCCTCATCGATAAAATCAGCATTGAGGGCTAAACCCAAGAATTTGTCCACCTGTAGTTTGAAGGTATTGGTTGGATTGAAGGTTAACTTATGATAAATAGACTCATCACTAAGTTGGCTTAATGCCTCTGTATGATACTGTGTGTAATCTAACAGAACAATGGCCCCGCCCTTATCAGCGGGCCTAGTCACAATGGTGCTGTCCTCCATAAGAGTTTTCAAAGCACTTCTCTTATCTGCTGTCAGATTATCCCAAGTGCGAGACTTAGAGACTTTTTGTTTGGCATTGGCAATATCTGAATTGTACATTCTGGTGAAAGTTTTAATGGAGGTATGGGTGTTAGTAGGTTCAAAAGTACTCCCTACTTTAAAAGGTTTATGTGTATATGTCGGACTGTTTTTAAAGTGATCTTTCAATTTCAATTGGCGTTGAAACTGAAACAAATCAACTTGCAAATCAAAGGCATCACACTTTGGGGTAGGGACAAAAAACAGACCTTTATTAAGTAGTGAATATTCTGCAGTGGACAATGTGCGGGAGCTGAGATTAAACACTATTGTTTCTGTTTGCTTGCAGTGCCTTTTTTTGTTGTTGTGGTGTTTCCTGCCAACCCTCCTATTGTGTCTGTATCCGACCCCGCGGGTAAAGGGGGTCTCTGGGAGGACCTGATGTTAACCCCACTTGTGGAAATTGTAGCACGTTGAGAACCAGTTATCTCACTCCCAGAGGAGTCATCTCCACTGCTATCAACTGTTTCAAAATTGACTTGTCTGCTCTTATTGTATCTGCCCCTTCTCTGAAATGGTATATCCTGTTTGCCATACAACCATTTATACACCTTTCTTTCCCTATAGTCATTTTCAACCGTGTTGTACTTTTTATTTTTGAATGCAAGCAATTCTTGTTTATATATATATATATATATATATATATATTTATATTTTAAATTGAGTGCTGATCTCTTTGTATATCTATCTACATCTATCTATCTATCTATCTATATATATATATATATATATATATATATATATATATATATATATGATTATGGTCTAGATTACAGGTGGAACGCTAATTTATCACACCACCGCAAATGTGCAAATTTGCCCTTTTGGTTATTGCTACCGCGAACAAGCAATTAGATCTCTGGTTAATTTTCTAAATGTGCCCCAATTTCCCTGCAAAATAAAGGGTCCTTTAGTTTTTTATGAAAAATAAAGTATCACTTTTTCCCCATAAAAAAACCTACTACACTAGGCAGTTTTTAGGGGTTAAAAGTTGCCGGTGTGGGGTGCTAGAAAAAATAAAACGGCACTGAAAAGTGCCTTCACATTGCATTCTATGGGAACTGTGTGTTCCCTGTAAATATATATGTATATTATAAAATGAAAAAGCAAGCTGGAGCAGTGTATTCCAGGAGCACCGGCTTCTGTCCTAAGGAAGTATCCGTCGATACAGTGGCAAGCAAGGAAAGGGTAGAGGTCTTTGGAGTATTCCTCCCCAGCGGATAAGTCCCGGAACATAACGAGGCTGTGGATCACTCCACTGATGGCCAGAGAGGATGGAGGAAACTAGTGGATAGGTGTGTGTGTGGCTTGAGGTCTGTACTACTGTATATGGACACCATCTTTATTAACTACATATGGTAAATGTGCTGCCTAAATCACTGTGTGATATACATAAATATTTATGTGTTAAAATGTGCTTTTATATATATATATATATATATATATATATATATATATATATATATATATTGATTAACAATAAAGCCCAAGAGGCGAAACGCGTTGTCCAGGACTGTGATCATTCCAAGTGTTTCAGCCCCCACTAAAGGCTAAAACGACAATACAACTCACAGGACTCTTTTGCTCAAAACTCCGGTAAACCCTATCTACATTATTGGGTCCAGTAAACGGTAAGATAAGAGAAAAAACGGAGGATTTTGGAAATAATAAGAAGCTTGGAGGACCTCTTCTGCCCGGCTTGGATGAAGACTTCTGCTTGTCTGGATGACCACTTTGCCAGGCTTCGTTGAGGACTTCGGTTCGGTTGGGTGAAGAAGTCTCAAGGTAGAGTGATCTTCAAGGGGTTAGTGTTAGTTTTTTTTAAGGGGGTATTGGGTGGGTTTTAGTGTAGTGTTGGTTGTGTGGGTGGTGGGCTTTAATGTTGGGGGGGTTGTAATTTTTTTATAGGTAAAGGAGCTGATTACTTTTGGGCAATGCCCTTTTAAGGGCTATTTGTAATTTAGTGTAGGGTAGGGCTTTTTTATTTTGGGGGGCTTTTTTATTTTGATAGGGGGATTAGATTAGGTGTAATTAGTTTAAAAATGTTGTAATTATTTTATTATTTTCTGTAATTTAGTGTTTGTTTGTTTTTTGTACTTTAGATAATTTTATTTAATTTTATTTAATTGTAGTTAATTTAGGTAATTAATTTAATTAATTAATTTAATTGTAGTGTAGTGTTAGGTGTAATTGTAACTTAGATTAGGTTTTACAGGTATATTTGTATTTATTTTATCTAGGTAGTTATTAAATAGTAAATAACTATTTAATAACTATTGTACCTAGTTAAAATAAATACAAAGTTGCCTGTAAAATAAAAATAAACCCTAAGATAGCTACAATGTAACTATTAGTTATATTGTAGCTATCTTAGGCCTAGATTTAGAGTTTGGCGGTAGCCGTGAAAACCAGCGTTAGAGGCTCCTAACGCTGGTTTTAGGCTACCGCCGGTATTTGGAGTCAGTCAGGAAAGGGTCTAACTCTCACTTTTCAGCCGCGACTTTTCCATACCGCAGATCCCCTTACGTCAATTGCGTATCCTATCTTTTCAATGGGATCTTTCTAACTCCGGTATTTAGAGTCGTGTCTGAAGTGAGCATTAGAATTCTAACGACAAAACTCCAGCCGCAGAAAAAAGTCAGTAGTTAAGAGTTTTCTCGGCTAATGCCGGTTTATAAAGCTCTTAACTACTGTGCTTTAAAGTACACTAACACCCATAAACTACCTATGTACCCCTAAACCGAGGTTCCCCCACATCGCCGCCACTCGATTAAATTTTTTTAACCCCTAATCTGCGGACCGCCACCTACGTTATACTTATGTACCCCTAATCTGCTGCCCCTAACACCGCCGACCCCTATATTATATTTATTAAACCCTAACCTGCCCTCCACAACGTCGCCGCCAGCTACCTACAATAATTAACCCCTAATCTGCTGACCGCAAAGAGCCGCCACCTACATTATAGCTATGTACCCCTAATCTGCTGCCCCTAACACCGCCGACCCCTATATTATATTTATTAACCCCTAATCTGCCCCCCTCAACGTCGCATCCACCTGCCTACACTTATTAACCCCTAATCTGCCGAGCGGCTCTCACCGCTACTATAATAAAGTTATTAACCCCTAATCCGCCTCATTCCCGCCTCAATAACCCTATAAAAAATAGTATTAACCCCTAATCTGCCCTCCCTAACATCGCCGACACCTAACTTCAATTATTAACCCCTAATCTGCCGACCGAATCTCGCCGCTATTCTAATAAATGGATTAACCCCTAAAGCTAAGTCTAACCCTAACACTAACACCCCCCTAACTTAAATATGATTTAAATCTAACGAAATAAATGAACTCTTATTAAATAAATTATTCCTATTTAAAGCTAAATAGTTACCTGTAAAATAAACCCTAATATAGCTACAATATAAATTATAATTATATTATAGCTATTTTAGGATTTATATTTATTTTACAGGTAACTTTGTATTTATTTTAACCAGGTACAATAGCTATTAAATAGTTAAGAACTATTTAATAGCTAAAATAGTTAAAATAATTACAAAATTACCTGTAAAATAAATCCTAACCTAAGTTACAATTAAACCTAACACTACACTATCAATAAATTAATTAAATAAAATACCTACAATTACCTACAATTAAACCTAACACTACACTATAAATAAATTAATTAAATACAATATCTACAAATAACTACAATTAAATAAACTAACTAAAGTACAAAAAATAAAAAAGAACTAAGTTACAAAAAAATAAAAAAATATTTACAAACATCAGAAAAATATTACAACAATTTTAAACTAATTACACCTACTCTAAGCCCCCTAATAAAATAACAAAATGCCCTACCGTATTCTAAATTACTAAAGTTCAAAGCTCTTTTACCTTACCAGCCCTGAACAGGGCCCTTTGCGGGGCATTCCCCAAAGAATTCAGCTCTTTTGCCTGTAAAAAAAAACATACAATACCCCCCCCCAACATTACAACCCACCACCCACATACCCCTAATCTAACCCAAACCCCCCTTAAATAAACCTAACACTAAGCCCCTGAAGATCTTCCTACCTTGTCTTCACCATGCCAGGTATCACCGATCGTTCCAGGCTCCGAAATCTTCATCTAAGCCCAAGCGGGGTCTAGACATCCATCATCCGACGGCTGAAGAAGTCCAGAAGAGGCTCCAAAGTCTTCATCCTATCCGGGAAGAAGAGTAGATCCGGACCAGCAACCATCTTCTTCCAAGCGGCATCTTCTATCTTCATCCGATGAGGACCGGCTCCATCTTGAAGACCTCCACCGCAGACCCATCTTCTTCTTCCGACGACTTCCCGACGAATGAACGTTCCTTTAAGGGACGTCATCCAAGATGGCGTCCCTCGAATTCCGATTGGCTGATAGGATTCTATCAGCCAATTGGAATTAAGGTAGGAAAATTCTGATTGGCTGATGGAATCAGCCAATCAGAATCAAGTTCAATCCGATTGGCTGATCCGATCAGCCAATCAGATTGAGCTTGCATTCTATTGGCTGATCGGAACAGCCAATAGAATGCGAGCTCAATCTGATTGGCTGATTGAATCAGCCAATCGGATTGAACTTGATTCTGATTGGCTGATTCCATCAGCCAATCAGAATTTTCCTACCTTAATTCCGATTGGCTGATAGAATCCTATCAGCCAATCGGAATTCGAGGGACGCCATCTTGGATGACGTCCCTTAAAGGAACCGTCATTCGTCGGGAAGTCATCGGAAGAAGAAGATGGGTCCGCGGTGGAGGTCTTCAAGATGGAGCCGGTCCTCATCGGATGAAGATAGAAGATGCCGCTTGGAAGAAGATGGTTGCCGGTCCGGATCTACTCTTCTTCCCGGATAGGATGAAGACTTTGGAGCCTCTTCTGGACTTCTTCAGCCGTCGGATGATGGATGTCTAGCCCCCGCTTGGGCTTAGATGAAGATTTCGGAGCCTGGAATGATCGGTGATACCTGGCATGGTGAAGACAAGGTAGGAAGATCTTCAGGGGCTTAGTGTTAGGTTTATTTAAGGGGGGTTTGGGTTAGATTAGGGGTATGTGGGTGGTGGGTTGTAATGTTGGGGGGGTATTGTATGTTTTTTTTTACAGGCAAAAGAGCTGAATTCTTTGGGGCATGCCGCGCAAAGGGCCCTGTTCAGGGCTGGTAAGGTAAAAGAGCTTTGAACTTTTGTAATTAAGAATAGGGTAGGGCATTTTTTTATTTTGGGGGTCTTTGTTATTTTATTAGGGGGCTTAGAGTAGGTGTAATTAGTTTAAAATTGTTGTAATATTTTTCTGATGTTTGTAAATATTTTTTTATTTTTTGTAACTTAGTTCTTTTTTATTTTTTGTACTTTAGTTAGTTTATTTCATTGTATTTATTTGTAGATATTGTATTTAATTAATTTATTGATAGTGTAGTGTTAGGTTTAATTGTAGGTAATTGTAGGTATTTTATTTAATTAATTTATTGATAGTGTAGTGTTAGGTTTAATTGTAACTTAGGTTAGGATTTATTTTACAGGTAATTTTGTAATTATTTTAACTATTTTAGCTATTAAATAGTTCTTAACTATTTAATAGCTATTGTACCTGGTTAAAATAAATACAAAGTTACCTGTAAAATAAATATAAATCCTAAAATAGCTATAATATAATTATAATTTATATTGTAGCTATATTAGGATTTATTTTACAGGTAAGTATTTAGCTTTAAATAGGAATAATTTATTTAATAAGAGTTAATTAATTTCGTTAGATTTAAATTATATTTAAGTTAGGGGGGTGTTAGTGTTAGACTTAGCTTTAGGGGTTAATACATTTATTAGAATAGCGGTGAGCTCCAGTCGGCAGATTAGGGGTTAATGTTTGAAGTTAGATGTCGGCGATGTTAGGGAGGGCAGATTAGGGGTTAATACTATTTATGATAGGGTTAGTGAGGCGGATTAGGGGTTAATAACTTTATTATAATAGCGGTGCGGTCTGGTCGGCAGATTAGGGGCTAATAAGTGTAGGCAGGTGGAGGCGACGTTGTGGGAGGCAGATTAGGGGTTAATAAATATAAAATAGGGGTCGGCGGTGTTAGGGACAGCAGATTAGGGGTACGTAGGGATAATGTAAGTAGCGGCGGTTTACGTAGCGGCAGATTAGGGGTTAATAATAATATGCAGGGGTCAGCGATAGCGGGGGCGGCAGACTAGGGGTTAATAAGTGTAAGGTTAGGGGTCTTTAGACTCGGGGTACATGTTAGGGTGTTAGGTGCAGACGTAGGAAGTGTTTCTCCATAGCAAACAATGGGGCTGCGTTAGGAGCTGAACGCGGCTTTTTTGCAGGTGTTAGGTTTTTTTCAGCTCAAACAGCCCCATTGTTTCCTATGGGGGAATCGTGCACGAGCACGTTTTTGAAGCTGGCTGCGTCCGTAAGCAACTCTGGTATCGAGAGTTGAAGTTGCGTTAAATATGCTCTACGCTCCTTTTTTGGAGCCTAACGCAGCCATTCTGTGGACTCTCAATACCAGAGTTATTTAAAAGGTGCGGCCAGAAAAAAGCCAGCGTTAGCTACGCGGGTCGTTACCGACAAAACTCTAAATCTAGCCGTTAGGGTTTATTTTATAGGTAAGTATTTAGATTTAAATAGGAATAATTTATTTAATGCTAGTAATATATATTTAGATTTATTTAAATTATTTTTAAGTTAGGGGGTGTAAGTGTTAGGGTTAGGGGTTAATAAATTTCATATAGTGGCGGCGGTGTAGGGGGGGCAGATTAGAGGTTAATAAATATAATGTAGGTGGCGGGAAATTAGGGGTTAATAAATATAATGTAGGGTTCGGTGGCAGTGTAGGGAGGGCAGATTAGGGGTTAATTAATATAATGTAGGTGGCGGCAGTGTAGGGGGGCAGATTAGGGTTAATAAATATAATGTAGGTGGCGGCGATGTAGGGGGGGGCAGGTTAGGGGTTAATAAATATAATGTAGGTGGCGGCGGTGTAGGGGGTGGAAGATTAGGGGTTAATAAATATAATGTAGGGTTTGGCGGCGGTGTGGGGGTCAGATTAGGGGTTAATAAATATAATGTAGGTGAAAGCTGTGTAGGGGGGGCAGATTAGGGGTTAATAAATATAATGTAGGTGGCGGCGGTGTAGGGGGGCAGATTAGGGGTTAATAAATATAATGTAGGTGGCGGCGGTGTAGGGGGTGAAAGATATAATGTAGGTGGCGGTGGGCTCCGGGAGCGGCGATTTAGGGGTTAAACTCTTTATTTAGTTGCGGCGGGGTCCGTGAGCAGCGGTTTAGGGGTTAATACATTTATTAGAGTTGCGGTGGGCTCCGGGAGCGGCGGGATAGGGGTAAACAGTATAGTGTGGGTGTTTAGTGACAGTATACCAATAAAGCTGTAAAAAAAGCAGAAGAGCAGCGAGATCGATGACTGTTAGTTAACAACAGTCCGCGGCTCATCACTCTGTACTTGGTGTGCAGCTTTTTGACAGCTTTTTTGATAATTTTAGAGAACGTATTCAGGTCTGCGGCAGCGATGTTAGGCGATCTTAGGCGAGCGTATTGGTGCCGTTGAATGCAGGTAAGTTGACAGCTTGATAAATAGATGTCATTGTCACTTATGTATAACACAAACTCTGAATAGAGTTATTTTAACGTATAGGTACCCATATTATTGAGGAACATTATTGTTAAAATTACTGTTTGGGAGACATCCCACTTTGTATATTATGCCAATTTGCTTTTATGTTACTAATTGTTTTTTTTTAAATTGCGGATATATTTTAATCATCCTCTGAGACCTTTATTTGTAGCTTTTAGTTAGCGCTGTTCTCTTTTTTGTTAATTGTATTTGGTGGTTTAACGGGACGGTTATTCTGAGAATAGCAAAATAGGTTATAGATTCACAGGTGCATTTATTGATCTATTCACTTATATATACTGTATATTAACACACACACACATATATATATATATATATATATATATATATATATATATATATATATATATATATATATATATACATATATATATATATATATATATATATATATATATATATATATATATATATATATATATATATATATTCATACACTGTGCTTAGGTTCTGTGGTGAGAATGACGGCATTATAACGAGGCTCACATTGGAGCCTATGGAATTGCACTCTTGTGAGCACAATGCTTCTGTGCAATACAAACGTGCACTAGTATTACTCAGTTGAGTGCAAATATCGCTTTTGTGGAGGCAATATTTTGCGCTCAACTTGTAATCTGGCCCTATATATATACATTGTGAATTGAAAAGAATCATCCCCCTTGAAAATAATCACATTTAGTTGCTTTGTAGCCTGAAATAAAGACAGACACAGTTTTTGTTTATCCAGTTGTAATTACTTAGTGCAAACTGGGATTTGAAGTAAGCGTCTTCCAAATTTTAATCAATCAGGCCCAATGCCACCTTTAGCTTTAGTTACGATAAATAAATATTCTTCAGTTAATATAAGGATACCACCAACAACTGCATAAGTTTGATATTGTTCTTTTCTTTTTGTTTATGTGCCTGTAATGCAATTAAATGTCCCCTTTATTTAGTATTCAACAAATATTCTTAACACCTAACAGCATCTGGCTCATATTATTTATGTAGAAATTAATAATAATAATTAAAAAATAAGATTATGCAACAATTATGCAACTTATAACATCCAAGTGAAAGATATAACACCAACATGTCAGGCAAAAATAAAGACAATTAAAAAACAGAATCACTGAGTATATTGAATAGCAGTTCAAAGACATCAAAGACCATCCTCACAGTTGCTTGCTTACGTCTGTGGGCGCATGTATGATGTCATCTATACCAAGGCCACTACATTGTGTCTAATTCACACCTGTGCAATAAACGTTAGTCCTACTTATTCTTCATTTAAACTCCCAAATCAAATGGGAAACAACCTCAAATAATTAATACAAGTTAGAAGTTGACGCCCGTTTATTTTCAAACTTGTTTACATTATTTAAGATTAAGGTAGTCCACCTGGGGCTTGATTACAAGTGGAGCACTATTTTGCTATAGCGCTTATTGCTTTAGAAGTACATTTTTTGTGCGTATTGGGTTGCGCTGGTATTATGAGTTGAATGAAAGCCCTAACCCGACGCCTGCAAAAAGCCAAACTTATAATATTGCGCACATGATAACCTATTCAATGGAGAAAAAAAGTGGAAAAAACCCCCACTCTCATGCAAACACGATCGCATATTCATGTGCGCTAACCCAAAATTATAATATTAAAATTTTACATTCAAATGTTCTGTACATTGCAGAATATATTCTATTTATTCATAAATATATATATATGCAACTAGAGCAGTGGATAACATATTCAAGGACTTACAGCTTGGCAAAAACCCCTCAGTCGCCCTCTGACTGCCAATATACAAATGTAAATATTGCAAGTTCTAATGTTAGCACGCCACTTGTAAATTGTGATGCTGAGATTAACTTAAATGGCCTTTCATAAATATTTTCTGAAGTGAAAACAATATAATCGTTGTATCTAAAAAGAGTAAACTAAAATATTGGGGCTGTTCTTATGTTACTTAAAAGACAAAAAAAAACAACTTTTTTTTATTTCATGATTCAGATAGAGAATATAATTTGAAACACATTTCCAATTTACTTCTATGGTATTCTTTTCTACAAAGGATACCAATAGAACAAAGCAAATTAGATAACTGAAGTAAACGGCAAAGTTGTTTAAAATGACATAATCTATCTCATCCATAAAAGAAAAAAAATTTGGATGTGTTTTATGTCCCTTTAACATTTTTATATTAATGATGTTTAACTCAAGGGGTTTAAACAATCTGTTTAACAACAAATGTTCTGATATTAATTAGGATTGTGTTAAATATATCCTTTTATGCTGTGGAGAAGTAATCACAATGATAGTTGAACTGGGAATAATTAATTTGTACTGTAAATGCCCTATTAGTGCTTTGCAGCATGGCTCATCACAGTATAATTTAGACTAATAACTTAAGTCATGTCATTTGACTTCGGCTTGGCATCTGGTTATCTCACCTAAACATCCTGTTAATATGTCTTTTTCTCACTATAATTAATTTTCCAGCAAGGCAAAAAGGGCTCCAGCTTCCAAATACAATACAAAGCGAAAGAATATATTAAACCCATTCAGGTTAGAGCACTGGTTTTCAAACCTGTCCACAGGCCTACCCAACAGGCCAGATTGTTAGGATTACCTTGGATGAGAGCTGGTAAAATAACCAAGTTTACTAATCAGCTGATTACTTCACCTGTGCTCCAGTTCAGATATCCTCAAAATGTGGCCTGTTAGGGAGGTCTGAGGACAGGTTTGAAAACCAGTTGTTTTGAGTTATGAACCCTTCCCTCTAAGCACAATAGATCAGAAATGTTCAATTATTCATTTACTTTTAATCTGATCTAGAACACAGGTAAAATATTCAGCTGATCGGTTACCAATCTCCTCTCATCAAAGGTAAACTTGAAATTCTGGCCTCAAATTAGATCCTTGGGACTAAAATTTAAGAACATTGGTCTAGATTTATTGAATTCAAGTATCTACAGTAACAGGGACAGCCAAGTGATGGAAACAGACTCCTGCTGTCCAACACCTCTAGGAAACTGCCTACTAAACCTAATAATGCACTTGGGCCTCAATCACAATCTATCTACTGAGGCCTTTAAGACTATTTTTCTGGCAATAAAAGACAATTTTTAATTCAACACAATCCCAATAGTACTTTTTCATCTCTTTCCCCCAACCATAAATGTGTTTTTGGATCCTCATTGAAAGGACCTTTATGGGAGGGCTACAGGCTTTTAAAGAATAAATCCATTTTACATTGTGATCACCTGAAAAACTTGAAGACCAGTTTTGGCAGAAAGTCAAAAGTAATTTTGGGAGTGAATTGCTGATCGATTGTGATCAACCCCTTTGTAATTTGAAACTTTAAGAAGCAGTTATTTTACCTAAAAGCTTTAGAAAGATAGGGGCACATCATAATCTTTTACATTCATGTATCTAATGAGTTTTTCTACAAAATATATAATTAAAGTCCATGGGGAGTTGTGTAGACAAATAATTTGAAAGCTTTTTTAAAGTATTGTGATCAAACCTCATAATGTTATCTGAATTAGATGTTCTGTCTATTTTGTCAACAAATCTTACAACATCTTCCTTTAAATTTCAAGGAAACTATGGATTATATATTTATTAAATCAGGATTTATAGGCAGTAGTGGGATTTGTTCCAAAGACAGAAACAAATCCGGAAGAATTATTTGTTTGTTTTTTTCCTTTGATGCACTGCTATATTGTATTCTTTCTATTTGTTATGCATTTTTGCTGTTCTCAATGCTCTTGTGTTTGGGCACATATCAACTAACACGGTTCTTTTGCATAGGGATAAACTGCCCCTACAAATGATGGAGTCTGCGGCAAGTAAAAAAAATATAAAAATAAAAATTGAGGTACTTAATTAAAAGGTTATCTATAACGTTATTTGTTGAGATTTGCATGATACCTCAACCTTACAGTTTAGTGGTCTTGATTCATAGATCCTTGTGATGGGGACTGCAATGAAGGCCAGATCATGTTTGAAATCATGTTTGCTTCTCCTCTATTTCACATAGATCCTTTAGTGGGGCTTTTCTGCCTTTAACATCCATTGTTGTGTAAAATGTTCAATAAATGAAATTTCTCACATGAAATGAAACCCCAACAACTTAATAAAAATATGCTTGAAATATTGTTAATGGAAATGTTTATGGTTGTAAAATACTTGTATGTCTCTTTTGTTATGGTAAATTGGTTTCCCTGGATAGAACAAAAGGAGCTTCATAGATCTTGTAGACATAAACCAAGGGCTTGCAATGGGCACTCCGGGAGCATTTTAGAAACATTCTGGGGGAGTGGTTAGAATTTGTTTTATGAACACTAACACCAATCATGTGGAATTCTTAAACTCGCTATTGCTTCGCTGCTTCATAACCCTGTCCGCCTGCTCTGAGCAGGCGGACAGCAATTGCCGGAAATCAAATCGAGTACAATCGGGTTGATTGACACCTCCCTGCTGATGGCCGTGAGTCAGCAGGGGGGTGGCGTTGCACCAGCAACTCTTGTGAGCTGCTGGTGCAATTTTTAATGAGGAGAGCGTATTGATGTCCACATTTAGCGAGGTCTTGCTGACCTGATCCGCACTGTCGGATCAGGTCCACAAGACCAATGATAAATAGAGGCCTTTGTGTCAAGAGGTGAGGAGAACAGTTATGAGATATATACTACTCGACTGATTAGAAAGGCAAATTATTTGCAGCTCACAGAAACACTTAAAATTATTTTAGAATTGTGAAATTTTAAAGTTGGGATTTGAAGTAAGCTTCTTCCAAATTTTAATCAATCAGGCCCAATGTCACCTTTAGCTTTAGTTACGATAAATAAATATTCTACAGTTAATATAAGGATACCATCACCAACTGCATAAGTTTGATATTGTTCTTTTCTATTTGTTTATGTGCCTGTAATGCAATTAAATATCCCCTTTATTTAGTATTCAACAAATATTCTTAACACCTAACAGCATCTGGCTCATATTATTTATGTAGAAATTAATAATAATAATTAAAAAATAAGATTATGCAGTTCCGCTAATTATGTTTACTTCTTTCTGTTATCATTACAATATTTATTACTCTATAAGAAGTTATGTAAATTGAGTTAATTTTTAAGAAAAAAAAATGAACTATGTAATCTTAAAATGCAAAATGCCAGCTTTAATTTGTAAATTATTTGTGTTTAATTAAATTATGAGTGTGAAATTAATTAGAACAATTTCACATTTTGTCTTTTAAGTTTAAATGCCAACAAGATTATCCATATGAAAATAAAAATGGCTTCTAATCATGTGCTAAGCTTATTATAGTTTAATAATAATAACTTTGAAACTAATGTAGTCTAACATTTTAATGTTGAAATCTACTATGTATTTACACTTGAATTATGAAACTACATGTTATATTAGCAAAGTAAAATTATTGTTTATTTGCCACCTGTACACCTATACAGCATATATATATATATATATATATATATATATATATATATATATATATATATATATATATATATATATATATACACACAGGTATACCTCACTTTACAGCGCTTCGCTAATACAGCGCTTTGTGGAGCTGAAGTTAGTTCAAACATGTTTCCAAGTTTTTAAACACACTGGCAAGTGAAAAGAAAACTAAAACCGCCTTGTTTCACTTTAAGGCGGTTTTCCCTTTACAGCGGTGCTCCGGTCCCTAACCCGCTGTATGAGCGGGGTATACCTGTATAGATATGTATGTATCAACTTATAAATGTATAGTTAGTCCAATAAAAAAAGTATCATTGCTCAATGCAATACTCTTGTTATTTTGATATCTAAATCTCTGGACTAACATGGCTACTGCAATCAACGTGATATGTATGGATGTATATATATATATATATATATATATATATATATATATATATATATATATATATAGAGATATCAAAATAACAAGAGTATTGCATTGAGCAATGATACTTTTTTTATTGGACTAACTATACATTTATAAGATGACAAGCTTTCGGAAGAGTTCCTTCCTTTATCAATTCTGAAGCAATACTAACCAATTCAATGGAATTTACAGATTGTATCTTAAAACACAGAATAGCTAAGAAGACAGTGCAGGGAGAGGAGGAGGTGTCGTAAAAATCATGAGGGGGGCTTAGGTAACAGACAGACAGTGTCCAGTGTAGGAGAACAGACAGGGGAAATATATAGCTTTACATAGAGCATATACTGACATAAAGTTATATATCAACATTGAATCAATATCTATAGAGATGTGAAATTGTATATACAGGGGGAATACAAAAGTTAAGAAAAGACAAAAGTGTGGACATAGGCTTACCTGTGTACCTATGTATAAAGAATGTGGAATATACAATGTAATTGACTAAATGAAAGTACATTACAAAAATTTTTGATAATGTGTTAAGAATCCAGAGTCCACATTTAGTCCAGAATTAAACAGGTTGAAGTGCATTATCATTTTCATTTCAAAGGTTTTTCTTTCCATGGTGTTATTGAAGTTGCCTCTGAGAATTTTGATTTTGAGGTTTTGGATGGAGTGGTCAGGTTGGGTGAAATGGTGACCAACAGGGGTGCAGTATTTTGTTTCACAGTGGTTTTTGATTGAGTGTTTGTGTAAGTTCATTCGAAGGTGCAGTTTTTGGCTTGTTTCTCCAATATAGCATCCCATTTCACATGCAGTGCAATGTATCATGTATACCACATTTGCAGATATACATGAATATGCCCCTTTAATGTTGTAAGATTTATTATTGTGATTTGCTGTGCTGCTTTCACAAACGTGTTGACACAGTTTGCAGCGAGCTTTATAGCAGCACTTGGTTCCATTCTGAGTGTTCTTTTTCTCAAGGGGTAGCTTCCTATGTACCAGTTTCTGCTTTAGGTTAGGTGCTTGTCTGTATGCCAGGATTGGGGGTTTTGGAAAGATTTTTTTGAGTGTGGGATCCTCTAAGAGTAGTGGCTGTAAGTCTTTTATGATTTTTCGTATCCCTTCCACAGCAGGGTTGTATTTGACTACTAGTGGTATACGTGATATGTTTTTCTTCTCCCTGTATTGTAGTAAGTGTTCACGTGGGGTATTGAGGGCAGAGTTAATTTTTTTATTTATAATCCTTGTTTTGTAACCCTTTTCTCTGAAT